>NC_064424.1:27050000-27075000 GCF_023375975.1 Astyanax mexicanus | reverse complement strand
AGCAAACCTTCCTCTACCTGTCTCCTCTCTGCCGGTTATCTGTGTGTGTGTGTGTGTGTGTGTGTGTGTGTGTGTGTGTGTGTGTGTGTGTGTGTGTGTGTGTGTGATGGTACAGAGGCTTGAAGGATATCTCCGTTTTTGTAGCCCATATACTGAAGGAAGGTCATAACTTTTGCACTCTTGTGCACTCTCTCTCTCACTCTTACTCTCTTTCTCTCTCACTCTTACTCTCTCTCTCACACTCTTTCTCTCTCTCTCTCTCTCTCTCTCTCTCTCTCTCTCTCACACACATTCTTACTCTCTCTCTCTGTCTTTCTATTTAAACAGAAGGCAGCCTAGTGAACCCCAATAATAATATATATAATAATATATAATATTAACATTTTATTATAACATTAGGTTATTACAGCTTTTAGAAATATGTGTTTGGGTAAGGGGTTTAGCACTATAGACCCTGTGGCACGACCTAAGCTTTGTCTTTAATGGTATTTTTCCCCCTTATATTATTTTTACTTTTATACTTTAAGTAGTTTTGAAAGCAGTAATTATACTCTTTAATGTGAGTAAAAAACTTGAGTTGATACTTCAAATTCTAAAGAAGTATTTTAAACCCTAGTATCTATACTTCCACCTACAGAGTAATGAATGTGGATACTTTTGACACATTTGGGCAACTCAAATGACTCAAATGAGTCAAATTAATTGGCTTAACCTTGAAAATCAAATCAATTGATTCAAATTGATTCCTGAGTCAAATAAAATGTATAAAAGGTCCTAAGTCAAATTATTTGAGTCAATTAATTGACTCAAGCCACTTACATTTAATTAATTGACACATATTATTCAGTCTAATGAATTGGCTTAATTTTGACAGTCAAATGAAAAACAGAGCTGGCTGTACAGACAGTGTTTGTACGCCACCTAGTGGACAGTCCTGAAGCTGCAGCACTACAGTACAGCACAACACAACTGGGTTTAAGGTAACAGCAGCAGATTGCCTTACTAACAGATCCACAGTGCACTGGAAAGCAATTGAAAACATTTAGAAATTAACTCCTTTAAAAGTGTGCTTAAAGACAAAAAACTGGATATACAGGACTCAGTACTGCACGACCTGGTCACGTAACTGCTGATACAATCTCTGCTGATACAAATTAATCTCAGCACATTAAAATATTCTAATTTAAAAATCATCAAAACTACTATGAGCTATGCCTAAAAAATAAATTATGATTTTAGTTATAATTATTCACATATTGTTCTGGTTAATACAATTATAAACACATATCTTATTAAGGTCAGTAATATAAATGGGCCATTCCACCAAATAGGTGCCATTTGCTTGTTGCAACTGTTCCTAATGAAACATATTTAAATTTAATATTTTTTTTCCAAATCTGAATCTAATAATGCATATATTTAACTATACAAAACATGCACTAGTCAAACTCAGGCAGCTTATTTTTTTTTTACAAGGTTTCTAACCTGAAGACCTCTTACCAAAACTCATGGGACATTTAAAAAGCATGTTTAAAAGAAACTCCACTACTTTCTTTGATTTTCTCTCAAGAAAGTCTTTATTTTAAAGGAATAGTTTACTGCATGTTTAAGTAATTGATATTTATGACAAAAATAAATAATTCCTGTTACTGAAAGTCACTCCTGTTATTGGCACTCATTCCTGACTCTTACTTTTTATGTTTACAGAAACATGACTGAAGGTAACAGGAATGAGTTTCTAGCATAGAATTAGCAAAAACATAAAAAAAAATTGTTAAAAGGCCGCTATGCTAATGTTTTAAAAAATAAACAAATAAGATCTAAGAAAAAAACTTAGGAAACAGTTACAATAGGATCAAATATAGAGAAAAACTAATAAGGGAACTTAATTTTGTTCTTCCCATGATCTTCAGAAGAACCAACTGATGTAACTTCCTGTTATATTGACTTGTAGAATGTTCAGGGTTGCCAGGTCCAACAAAAAATATCCAACCCAAATTCAGTCTAAAACCCGCCCTTCAGAAGCTTAAACTAGCCCAAAATATATATCTGTTACACGTTTAAAGCAAATGGCAAGACAACTATGTACGACTAGTGTACGACTTAGTATTTTTCTTTATAAGGGATTTATCATCAGCATTGCAGTATTTACTTTGAAGTATTTAATAATATTGTAACATTAGTGTTTTATTATTTAACTGTTTTATATCACAGTCAAGAACATTTAATAGCAACATAATTAGCACAAAAAAAAAACTTTTACTTACTCTTTTCTGTTCCTGCCCCTCCTGAACGCTCTTCTCTCCTCTTTAACTTTTTTATCGCTTTGTGATTTCTGGTTACATTGTGATTTCTCTCTCTCTCTGGGTGCTTTTACACCTGAAAGTCTGGACCGTGGTCCGAACCAAAGTTCATGTGTTTGTTACATTGAATATAATTTAATCCGTGTATCATTCGTTCATTTGATATTCAATTGAGAATCAAAATCGGAAAATTAAAAAACCAATTCGTTTTTTCGTTTTTTCGTTTTTGAATATAATACCAAAAAACGAATAACGGCTTGTATTTTGTATTTTTATTTGGTTATCCAAACAAAAATTGGAAATTTAAAAAACGGACCAGGAGCCGAATTTGATTTTGATTTTGAACTTGACCCATTTGTGTGCCCCGGAAGTTACTGATTTGTTTATTCTTGGTGGGTTTCTGTTGCGCGGGAGTTCACTGCAGTGTTATCTACACAGTCTGTATTGCTGTAGGCAGCATGGCCGGACTGGAACCACATTCTGGCCTAATTAAAGATCTTTTTGAAGGTGGTAAGACGCATGAAGAGATTTCGTGCACGTTGCAGCAAATGGGGATCCAGCGATGTTCTGCAATGAGTGTTAGAAGGTTCTGTGTTCAACACGACCTTAAGCGAAAAAGACATGTATTTTCTGTTGTCATATCGTCTTCTTTCACTGCAACGCGTTTAGTTCCTCTGAACAAGATAAAACTCTCCATCCTCAACTCCATCCAAAGCCTACAGCAATACAGACTGTGTAGATAACACTGCAGTGAACTCCCGCGCAACAGAAACCCACCAAGAATAAACAAATCAGTAACTTCCGGGGCACACAAATGGGTCAAGTTCAAAATCAAAATCAAATTCGGCTCCTGGTCCGTTTTTTAAATTTCCAATTTTTGTTTGGATAACCAAATAAAAATACAAAATACAAGCCGTTATTCGTTTTTTGGTATTATATTCAAAAACGAAAAAACGAAAAAACGAATTGGTTTTTTAATTTTCCGATTTTGATTCTCAATTGAATATCAAATGAACGAATGATACACGGATTTAATTGGTTCCCTTATTTTTGTTTTCACACTGCAGTTTAGGGAGCGCACCAAAGACCTTTGTGTGATACTCCTACATCCTTTCATCATCACTTACGTATCCATGCGTTTTCCTTAACTTGACGCTGATTGGTTTTAAAAGGACATGCGTCTGATGTTGGCGTGTTGACAATTCAGCGGGTGGTTCATTTGGCGGGAAGCCTTTCCAGGATCAGGATAAAATGAATGAACAGGTTCATTTCGTCTCCATAGTAGTGCTGCTATTGTGGTTTTTATACCAGCAGCAGCAGTAACTTCAGGCACAGTACTCTAGGTTAGTTCAACTTCGCCAAACGAACGAGCTTGTCCTGAAGCAAAATTTTTTCCTGCTTTCCGGTTATTTTTCTTCTTCTGCTGCCGTTGTTGAGGAACGCCTGCTCAGCTTCCTGTAATTGGTCCGAATTAAGTTCGAACCATCCAGAAAAGCGCTTTCACACTGCAGGCGAACCGGACCATGGTTCAGAAGATCCGTGGTTCGCGGCCCCTTTCACACCTACTATTTTGGTTCGGACCAAACTGAACCCACTAAACATTAGACGTCTTATGGACGTGCAGATCATGTCTATATTGCGTCGGTCGGTCCAAGACCAATTCTGTACGTCTACACGACGTGCAAACTAGGTCCGCTATTTGGACGTCTAACTATGACCCCACTTGGACGTCAATATGCAGTTAAACATTTGAACGTCGGACTAGGTCACTTTTTTGGACGTCATGGGGACGTCTAATACAGGTGCAGGAAATTAACATTATTTAAGAATATATTTATTTTTAAATGTATGTCAAAATTGTTGTTATCAATATTGTTAATCACTATGAATATAGATTATTTATGATTAAGCATCATTTATTTCTAATTATTTATTTGAGTATTATATTTTTTATCTATTTAATTAATTAACGAATGTAGGTATTTATTTACGTATGTTTTTATTTTTATTTGGAAATGCAATTTATGTGGAAAATTGTTAAGTTGATTTCAACCAGTCAACGCCACTCTGATTTGCTGAGACCGCACGTCATCATAAACTCCACTCTGATATGCCGAGGCAAAACACGCTAAACATTTTTTGGCTGCTGCAGTAGCTCAGCTCAGCTCAGCTCATTCAGTTCAGCTCGCTCAGCTCAGCTCCGCTCCGGACCGGACTCAGCTGCCAAGCTATAAGGTAAGACGATATGTATAATAAGTTAATGTATTTGTAGTGTTAGTTGTTTTAGCTCTGTGGTCTTAACCTGAACCTGCTGGCGTTGCCTCTCTTCCCAGGCAGTTAGCTAACTAGCTAGCTAGCTAACGATAGCTAAACAGTGGCCATAGTTAAAATGGAATTGGAATTACTTTTGAGAACGACCGTAATGCAAATAATATTTACTGTAACCGAAGCTTTAACGTAGAAGCATTGTCCGGTCATTAAGTCAATGCACTAACCAGAGCTAGGCTGATAAGCCAATCTAAGCTAAATCAAAGAACCGTCTTTGGCTAAATTCGCTAAGCTAGCGTTAAGTTATATAAGTTTGTGGCACCCACAATTAACCTAGGCAACTGGGGGCAATATCAAGTGCATTTTGAATAGCCTGAAGAAGTAAGTTTATGTTAATATTACATAAATAAGGCAATTTAAAATAGTTTGTTGTGGGAAAACATTTATTAAAATAGCTTAATATGATGTGTGAGAATTAAAACGGCACGATAATTCTGGTCAGGTGTTAAATGTGTATTCCCGCCTTCAGCTTAGCGTTAGCTTATTGTTAGCTTAGCGTTAGCTAAGCCATAGCATGAAGAAGTAAGTTTATGTTAATATTACATAAATAAGGCAATTTAAAATAGTTTGTTGTGGGAAAAAATTAATTAAAATAGCTTAATATGATGTGTGAGAATTAAAACGGCACGATAATTCTCGTCAGGTGTTAAATGTGTATTCCCGCCGTTAGCTTAGCGTTAGCTAAGCCATAGTGTGAAGAAGTAAGTTTATGTGAATATTACATAAATAAGGCAATTTAAAATAGTTTGTTGTGGGACAAAAATAAATGGCCATCTTCAACATTTTCTGAGATTTCTAATTTGTCTTTTTCTACTTGTGCAGATGGAGTCATGAAATGTGACGGGACAGCCACCGAGGACTTCATACTTCGGAGCATCTCAAACATGCACCACAAAGACGTGGAGGACACACCGCTGTCTCTCAGGACCTAGAATCTTAATGAAAGTATAATGATGTTAAGGGAAGGTGTAGTGGAAAGGTGTGATAGTGTTGAGGGAAGGTGTAATAGTGTTGAGGGAAGGGGTAATGTTAAAGGTGTGATAGTGTTAAGGGAAGGGGTAATGTTAAAGGTGTAATAGTGTTGAGGGAAGGGGTAATGTTAAAGGTGTAATAGTGTTGAGGGAAGGTGTAATGTTAAAGGTGTAATAGTGTTAAGGGAAGGTATAATATTGTTAAGGGAAGGTGTAATGCAGGGGTCTCAAACTCATTTTTGCCGAGGGCCACATTGACATATTGGCTGTCCTCTGAGGGCCAGATGTAACTTACAAATATAAGAAAATGTAACCAGATGTAATATCAAATGAATGTAATTACTCCTTAATGTTAAATAACTCTCAATATACTATTTATTCAATCAAATATTACAGTTGCATGGAAAAATGTTTGCTTGTTGCTCTATTAACATAAATCCTTTTAATTTGTCATGTTATGACATCCAAAAACTCCATCAATCAAGAACCAAACTATTCAAGTGAATAGAAATTACATCAAGTACAAGTTATATTAACTTTGATCAAAACGTTTGATACTGAAATAAGGCTTAATAAATATAAAATCAAAAATTGTGAGCTGTGACAGATTTAGCAGTTCCTCATCCAACCACTAGTCGGAGCTGCAGCTGCAGCACCACAAGCCGGCAGTCTTTGCTTAGTCAGAGCTACAGCCCAGCCACGGGCTACAGGACTCAGCTGAGCCAGTCTGGAGCGTTTTGAAAATTTTTAAGTTCTTCTGTGTATGAAATAAAATAACCCCACTAACCGGATAATACAGCTCTCTACAGTTCATCTTTCAGCCCAAGCAGCTAACAGCAGCAGTTTAGAGCAGCGTCACGGAGGCACTGCTGGGATTACATTATAAACAGGTCAGTTAGCGCGCTGCTAACCTCAGGATGTTTATAACTACGGAGTTTAGTGGACACACCACGGCTGCAAGGTTAGACTGTTGAAGGCTACTGAAGACTACTAAAGCAGGCAACACAGCGTAAGCAAAAAAAAACAAAAACCACACACACACACCAAAATACAAGTTAAGATAAAATATGAAAACGAACATAATAAAGCATAAATAATTAAATTGAATTGCGGGCCAGATGTATGTTTATTTTGTTAACCCGTGAGGGGCCGTATGAAACCGCGTGGGCCGGTACTTTGAGACCCCTGGTGTAATGTAAAGGTGTAATAGTGTTGAGGGAAGGTATAATATTGTTAAGGGAAGGTGTAATGTTAAAGGTGTAATAGTTTTGAGGGAAGGTGTAATAGTGTTGAGGGAAGGTGTAATGTTAAAGGTGTAATAGTTTTGAGGGAAGGTGTAATAGTTTTGAGGGAAGGTGTAATGTTAAAGGTGTAATAGTGTTGAGGGAAGGTATAATATTGTTAAGGGAAGGTGTAATGTAAAGCTGTAATAGTTTTAAGGGAAGGTAAATGTTTTGTGAAATTGTTATGGTGTGAATCTAAGGTGTATGTTATGTTGATGTAAAATAAAGGCATTAACCCCAAATGAGATTTACTCATTATTTTTATTATTATATTAATGTTTCCCCAAACAGAAAGGGTCAATTTAAAATCAACAGTGGTAAGATGGGGGTAATTAATTTATCCCTTGCTTTTACTGGTTCTTTGCAGGTTGACATGTTTTGGAAAAAGTGAGAGGGTTGAAATGCAATTTATTTGTAAAGCATATTGTGTGTAACTAACGTGCATAACTAGTTCCAGAAGGTTGTGAACCTGTTCCAGTAATTGTTTGGCTTAGCTTTGTATGCGTTTCCAGTGATCTGCTGAAGCTGGAACAATGGAACAGTTGCCACCGTCTGAAATGGCACTACAGTTATGCAGGGAGCCTCAAAGTAGCTGGTCTATAAAACGTATACATGTAAATTTCACGTAGAAAAGACGTCCACAACGACTTAATTTAAACTAGAATTAGCCCTTATCCGGAGGTCTGGGGGACGTCAATACTGGACGTGCAGAAGACGTCAGAAAAAAGACGTCGTCTGGCGTCACAGTCTGCACCTTCAGGAGACCAAAATTGGACGTGCAAAAATGACCTAGAAAAGACGTCGTTTCAACGTCTCTTTGTTTAGTGGGGAAAAGTCTGAAAGTCCGGACCAAACGAGGCAGGTGTGAAAGCACCCTCTCTCTATCTCTCTCGCTCTCATTTTCATGCTGTCCTTTTTGTATGGGAGGTAAATCCTGCCAAAAACAAATGTGAAATGAAAACACTAAAAAGAAAAGGTAATTTCTTTTTCCAAACATGTGTGAAAATATTATGACAAAATTAAAAACTTTATTTGCAATTTAATTTTTCACTTGAGCAAGGGTCATATGTGACAAAATTTAAATAAAAATAAAATAAAATAAACGATAATTTCATTACCATATGGTTATTTCACATTTAAATCTAAAATAAAAAAGCTAATTGTGAAAAGAAAAATGAAAGCTTCACTTTGGCCTTGCCTTGTGATGAACTGCATAATAAATGTCGAACAATAAAATCAAAATGCAATGGTAACGTTTTTATTTATTAGTCATTGCAATGGGTTACCTCCTATAGTTGTTATATGTTCTCCTGGTTCTTATTGTTGTAATCAATCTTGGAAGATTGATTTTAGTGTTGACTTGTACGCGTTTACACGCCGTGTTGACATAACATCCAGGGCAACACCCACTTTTTTGTTTTTGGCAGCCGCTGTAATTTTTAAAAGTAGCTAAAAAAATTCACAATTTTAAAGCAAAGATGGGATTTGGAAGGATTTTAATCATTTTATTTCAGGTGTTGAATCAGATTGGTAGTGGTGGGTAACATTCAGATTTACTGCAGTGATGTAAGTTTACTGTTAACACTTTGTTAACCAGAGGATTTTCTAATTTTTGTGAGCTATTGTTTATTAGAGGTTGAACGTATGACGTTGAAACAACGTTCAACATTCACTTTTCAAAATCAACGTTGATTCAACCATAATATCTACGTTGCAATTAGGTCAATGTACAAGACACTGTGCTTATAAAATGTATTTTAAAGTTGTGTGCACATTTATACAATTTCCTGGGGACAGAAATGGAAATGATTCGGCGGAATATGCCAAATAGCACACACTACATACACACAGTTTATGAGGGAAAAGCAGAGTCAGAAATAGTTGTCTTTTAATGGTCGTGCAGTTCAAAGTCTACGACGGTACAAGAGTCCAGCTCGAGCACTGCTGTGAAGCTAGCTCCACCCATATTGATAATAGTCTATCTATTTGTTTATATATATATAAATATTACTTCTCCACTAACAGTTAAACCTGTATTATACACTAAGCCTTTGTTTTAGACCTCTAAAAAACATTTAAATCCTGCGGGACAGTGGGAAATAAAAAATGGTCATGAGAGATTCAGCCGCTTGGCGGCGCTTCAGACTCAGCAGTAAACTTAATCACAGTACACACTGGAGAGGCTGCATATATTTTCATCTGACCAACCGCAAACGCGCCTGGAACTAAGACCCCCCCCCCCCTCTGAGACTAAGCCCCTCCCACCAGACTTTAGCTTTCTCTCATTTTAATTTCTAGAATTATAAACGTATCTTTATTATGCTTCAAGAAAGGTTTAAGAAGAGTCGTTTTTAGTAAAATATTTATATTTTCACTAATATGCACATTGACGCACAACTAAATTATTATTTTTATTATTATTATTATTATTAGGAGTAACAGTATGAAGATACAAGCGGCCGTGTCTCAAACAGCCCCTACTATAATTTACTACTATAATTCCATAAGTAAAGTCTTTAAAATGTATCCTCAGTAATAATCCATCTATACAGCAGTTTAGTAACAGATATTCAGTTGCAGTGATGCCCTCAAATACTCACGTTTGACCGGGAATCTCGCTCCGCTGGCACCGCTGGCATCAGACGAGGCTCCGCCAGCGAGTCAATAGCCGAGATGGGGAAAGTGAATCAATTGGCTGAACCGATTCTTTGAAATCAACAAATCAAGTCAACGTTGTTGTTACCTTTGATTCAGTGAATGAACCAGTTCTTAACAACAGAATTCATGATCCGTTAAAACTTAAAGTGGTGATTTGTGCCGTGATTTTATCATAAATGATTGTTGTTGAAATTTTGTTACATTGTTTCAGCCTATAATATACAGACACTGAAACGATATTTATATATAATCTTATTTTATTGTTTAATATTATGTATTAATTTTTAGCCTCATAGGTTTGGCTGATAGTTTTGTTTTCTGTTCTCTGCGAATTGTTTAAATAATAATAAAAATAATAGTAATAATAATAAAATTAGATAATCTAAATTTTCATGAACACAAAAAAACTATTTTTTCTTTTCATTTAATTAAGAAAAAAACTTATATAGTAAAACCATTCAATGGTAAAAAAAAAAAAAAAAAAAAACATTTACTAAATCTATCAGTTGAATTTGTGAGTCGTTTGGATCGATTGATCAAAAAGAGCCGATTCAAAACAGCAAATGATTCATTCGCGAGTTCGGACATCGCCAGTCACACAGCGCCAGCTCTCGCCGTGTCTCCAGCATGAGCCCGACGGACTGGATCAGCGGATCCGCCTGAGTGGGATATTTAATGTGAAAACGGCCCGACGGATTGATTGGGTTCAGATGTCCGGCTGAGGAAAAGACCGTGCCGTGTTTTTAGCGTGTGAGAGGAGGAGTCGAGCGCCAGGCAGCGACCATGTCGGGAAAAATAGAGAGCAAACACGGTAAGTTGAGCCCGGCTGGCCCGCTCCTCTCTAGCCGAGACGGGGGGCCACGGCTCCGGCGTCGGCTCGGTGGACATGTAGGCCCTGTGGAGGGAGGTCGGGCGGGCTATTAAATCATCCATTTGCACGTTTACTCCATATTTTCTGTGAGTTTTTCCTCAGGGATTTGGGGCAATTGCTGATAAAGGGTCGGTTGTAGCCCAGAGAAAGGGAGTCTGTTTTGAGGGGTGAAAAGCCGTTAGCTTGCGGCTAACGCTCGAGAATGCTCTGCTCCTACACACCCCACTCACTCCCAGCGCCTCCGAAACAGCCGTTTCCCCAATAAATAGGGGTCAGAAATGTTTAATTCTGTAAAAGCCCGGGCGTGGGAGGAATTTTCGGAGGGTGTGAGGAGAAATATGCGGTTAGGAGGCAGCGGAAAGGTCCACACCGCTGCTGTTGTCAATCTCAGTCAGACGGTTGGAGGTTGAGGTTGGGGAGCAGATGGGTAGACAGGTTAGAAATTGGTTCTGGTGGAGAAATTGTTGTTCCTTATTTTTCCTCATTTGTGCTGTGTAATATTTTACCATTTGTCCTCCAAAATGAACTACAGTCTTGCAGCTTGACTGCAAATATGTCTGTATCTAGCTTGCTGTTATTTCATTTAATTTTGGCTAGCTAATACCACTGAGTGCTGGTGTCCATATGGTTTGCTTTTGGTCTAATTCATGAATTTCTCTTCATACATCCTTCAAACCTTCAGACTGGCTTGTTGGCTTGTAGTCTTTGATTTCTTTATAGTTAAAAAAAGTTGTAATTGAAACACAAATGTGGCCACTTTACCCTCTATTCAAACCCACCAGTGAAGCTACAAGTGTCTTCTGAGGATTATATGAAATGTGGATTATGGGGGAAATAAATAATAAAGAACAAAACCAACAAAGAAAACCCTAAAACCTTGACCAACACATTTATATCTGGTGTAGCTAACACTGACTGCTTTCTGTGATGGAACATTTAGAGCCATGCTTGACAGCAGGTATGTCTGTAGCTAGCTGTGTGTTATTATTTTTTTATTATTATTTTGAATATTTTTTTTTGGCTAGCCAATACCCCAGAGTGATTGTGTTCATATAAACAACCTACTGTAGAAAACCCTGCTTCAGGTCTTATTCATGAATTTCTCTCTCTATCCATTCTTCAGGCATTCAGAATGGGTTTGTGTGTGGGATTATTGTAAACTCTGATTTCTTTACAGTCATGGTGATGGCAACAACACAAATATAGCCACTTTACCCTCTACCCAAACCCTACAGTGATTCTACAAGTGTTATGCAATGTTTTATGGAATGTCAATTACGAAAAATAGCTGGAAATCTTATTTAAAAAACAAAACCAACAAAGAAAATTCTAAATTCTAAATTTCTATATATGTATCTACCTTGGGCAAATTTCTTTCAAATAATTGACTATTCTTATAATTTGTCATAACCTGCAGTATGATTATCTGTCCTTTGAGTAAAAGATGACCCTAATTCTTGATGTCTTTTCTTTGCTGGTTCCATAGAAAAGATAATGACTGGACTAACTCCTTCAGCCTGGCTTTGGTATAAAATGGCTAACTGTTCAGATTTTGATTTGCTGATAGTGAAGGTGAACAGAATAAGGGATGACAACAACACAAATATAGTGTACAAGTGAAGCTACAAGTGCTTTCTGAGCACCAGATCTTTTTGAATTACTTTCTTTATGTTTTAAGCACTTAATCAGTGGGATTCTTTGTTAATAGATAATTCAGGCACGTTCATTTTCCATATCTCTGCTACACCAAACATGTCTTGGCTGGTCGGTGATTTAACAGTGGAAAGGTTTGTATGCCTGTTCGATTAAAATTGAGTCCTTGAATCTTCTTCCAGTCTTGTTTTTCTATTGCGCCATGCTTCATATACAGAGTGAACAGTGGTGATGTTGATGGTATGCAGCCTTGGCATACAGATGTTTACCTTTTACGTTCAGTATGAGTTGTTGTGTGTGATCTGAATGTGTTGTTCATGCCGAATCTGGTCTGGAATGTGCAGCAGTGATTGGTTGGGCAATTTTGGACTCTTCTTTTATTCTGTCTGGTTTTGTTGTGGCTCCTTTAGAAGGTATGAACGATTATCGAAGCCAGCAGGTTTTCAGTCAAGCTGTTGACAGATGTTGACATGTGAGCATTTGAAAGAAGATCGCCTCTTTTCACCTCCTGAAGCATGTGAATTCTTATAGAGCTGCTGCAGGAGAAGAATGTGTGTCCTGAGGCTGTTTCACAGGAACTACACCTTGGAAATTCTTTCGTTTTGTTTTCATTTTTTTCCCCCGCTGCACTTTTAAGCAACAGAACACGAGAGGGAGCAGGTCCTCATGTCTGTGGATATATCTTCCTTCAGTATATTGCTAACAGTGCGTTGATTGAAGCCAAGACCGACAGCTTGTGTTTGAGTCTGAAATTGACATATAGAATGAGAGACATAGAGAGCTGATAATTTGTCTAAAATAATTTAGTTAATGAGTCATAGGGCCCTAAGCACTACTGCAATGGAATCAGTAGATGAAAAATGATGGGCACTGTGTTTAATCTTGTCTTATTTCTAAAAAAATCTATTCAAACTAGACCTGGCTGCCACACTCTTAATGTTTTAGGCCTTAAGCATCTGAAAGGAAGCTGAAAGAGACTTGTCACAATACTTGAGCTGTCACTCATAATTCTTTGTTAATATATTCTGAATTATGATCTGATTACTGTTTTTGTTCAAGGGCCACAGATTAATCAGTGTTCCAACACAGAGATGTTTTGGTAATCGTGCTGCTCATATATGAAGATATTTATGGAGGCTGCATTGTTAACGCTGTTTCAGTTTTAAGCTGGTATGATCAGGCACAGTACGAAGCGATTACATTATATAGAAGTAAATAGGCTATTTGAGATTTAAAAGTCTACTAATAATGGACTGCTGTGCATGTGCATTTGTTAACATTGTGAGAGATAAAAGCATATGGGGATATGGGTGGGTGTGTTACAGCAAGGAAAACACCACATTATAAGGATTGGCAATGCTGGGTTTTTATAGTACTACTACTGTTCCACACACTCAGCTGGAGTGTGTTCGTGGGTGCTTTTGCACAGGTGGTACTGTTCTTTGTGTGTGTGTGTGTGTGTGTGTGTGTGTGTGTGTGTGTGTGTGTGGCATCGATTGGTTGCTCTTGCCTTAGGACAGGGCACTGAGTGGGCTCACAACAAATGGGACAGTGTGTGTGTGTGTGAGAGAGAAAATGTGGTGGACACATTGCTGGTCTTGCGTCATCATCTGCATCACTGTGCTTTTCTATTGCCATGGATACGGTGTCCTGTCATCGTAATGACCCTGTCATTCATTCAACCAGAAACAGATCATCACCTGTTACTCTCTCTCTCATTTCTCTCTCTCTCTCACTTCTGGCTCTCCTTTATTCTCTCTTTCTCTCAGCTCATTATTTCATTTCTTCCCTCCCCTCTTTAATGTTAATTATTGTTTCTCCCTTGTCTTTCCTTTGTTCATTTCTCTCTAACTTATTTCTTATTTTCTTTCTTTCTTTTTTTTTTCTCATTTTATTTCTAATTTTTCCCATTTTCTCCCCATTTTACACAGGCAATTACCCAACCCACTCATTAGGACTCCCACTATCACTAGTAATGCCCCAACACACCAGGAGGGTGAAAACTTACACATGCTTCCTCTGATACATGTGAAGTCAGCCACGGCTTCTTTTCGAGCTGCTGCTGATGCAGCATTGTCGAGCAGCCAGCACGGTTGGAGGAAAACGCAGGAACTCGGTTCCGATACATCAGCTCACAGACGCACTGTGCTGCAGGCATCACCCTAGGAGTGAGCAGGGCCAATTTTGCTCCCTCTGAGCGCCGGCAGCTTGATGGCAAAGCTGCATGAGCAGGGGTTCGTACCTGCGACCTCCTGCTTATAGTGGCAGCGCTGTAAAATTTTCTTTCTTTCTTTTATCTTCGTTTCTTTTTTTTGTTAAAGCAGCACTAGGTAAGATTTTCTTGATTTTTGATCTTTTTAAAGAAGTAAAATTACAGCTTGAAACTCACTGCAGTGCTGCATTGAGGTGTAATAGGAGGAATAGCGGTGCTCTCGTGTCTGTGCCGGGCTCCTCTGAGCTCAAACCAGACTCTTATAAGTTTCCGAGGTGGCCGCGACCAATGCTCGCGAGAACTGCGACCTGCTTTCCGACCTTTAGTTCTAACAGGACTACTGGTTCATTCTTTACAAACTAACATACAGACACTCTGGCAGAAGCTGGAAAGAGACCGAATAGGTCTGTGAAAGCCAGAGAAACGAGAAAAGCTCCTAGTGGAGCTTTAATTTTGCTTTCATTTCTTTGTCTAATTTCTTGTGTAATTACTCTCCTTTTTCTATTTGAATATTTTCTCTTTCTCATTTCTGGCTGTAACTCTTTCCTTTTTCATATCTTTCATTTTTGTCTCTGGGTTTCTTATATCTCTGTATTCTTTGTCTCACTCATGACTCTCTCTCTCTCTCTCTCTTACTGTCTCTCTCTCTCTCTCTCTCTCTCTCTCTCTCTCTCTCTCTCTCTCTCTCTCTCTCTTGTGCGTTAAACAAAACCAGGAAGCTGATTGGACATTCCTAACCTTTCCCATTGCAGTGAGAAAATTAACTGGGAGAGGAAATGTGTGTGTGTGTGTGTGTGTGTGTGTGTGTGTGTGTACACAGTAAAACCCTTCATTTAATGAATCTCCACGTTAAGGATCGTTTTTTTTTTTCTTTTCAGCAGATACACTGAAGACAAATCAGAAGAGAACAGAAACTGTAGTAAAGATGAAGCTTAGATCATTATGTAAGAATTGGTCAGTTTTGCTCCTGGGCTCCAACTACAGGGTTTAAGCTCCCTCATAAACAGCTGTACATATGAATTTCTAGACAAGATGAAAAATGTGCGATTTAATAACTAATATGCTCTGGTTGTGCAGTGTTTGGGAGTTCTGGGGAGAGGTCTCTTCAGCTCCATGAAAACTGTAGTGCTGTTCCAGCGTTCAGGCTTGGAGTGAGAATGTTAGAGTAGCACTTCTCCCTGTTGCAGTCAGTTCAGCATTAGCATGATTCTGAAGCTCCTGGTTTAAGGTGACATTGATATGTGATGCTGTTTAAATTGCAGTTTCATCTGGAAATGGGAGCTGGAGGCAGACTGTAGTCTGGGACTGTAGAGGCTGCAGGTATCTCTGGCTGCTGTTCACAGAGAGAGCTGAGTCTGTGTGGGTGTCAGACACAGCACTTCAGTTTGAGTGCTCTTGAGACAGAGTGTGTGAGTGTGTGAGTGTGTGAGTGTGTGAGTGTGTGAGTGTGTGAGTGTGTGAGTGTGTGAGTGAGTGAGAGAGAGAGAGAGTGAATGTAGACCAAGACTGTCTGTTAGTTCAAGTGAATGGCGGAATGTCGTTCTGGGGGGGTCGTGTGTGTGTGTGTGTGTGTGTGTGTGAGAGAGTGTGAGTGAGACTGCTCCTTCAAAAAGTAAAATTTGCCACCATCATCAGTCTTTCTCAGCTTGTACATTTCCACAAGGCAGCAGCTGGTGCTGAGTAAAATACACAGTAATTAAGTTAAAGGCCCATATTAGGGAAAACTAAAATGAGTTCACATTAAAGATGAACTGAAATAAAAAAATATGGGCTAAAACTGAAAAAAAGATTTTTAGTTTTTATTAATTTTGCCATTTTTACCATTGCATGAATGTTTGCAATTTACACCATTGTACTGCACATTTTAACAATTCCCGCAAGGCACATTACAGTGTGTCTTCAACATTTATTTTGTAGTGTGTTCGTTGGGCCAACCACTGTAAAACTGAATTATATAAAATTCGGCAGAGGGATTTGAAAAAAGGGGTGCTAGAGGAAGACAGGGAGAGACGAGCAGACAAAAAGGATGAATAAACTAGCTTATATTAGTAAAGATGCACTGAAATAAAAGTTTGTGTCAGAACAAAATGAAACATTTGGTCAAAAATTTAATACCAAAATAAGGTTTTCACAGGTTTTTAATAATTTTACCATTTAAAATAAATTAAATAGCCTTAATGTGTTTTGGTCTTGCTTTTTAAAGAAAAAGCCATTAGCAACAAAACTATGATTTAAAAATATTTGTTAAATGTTAACCTCTTAAAGACATAGCAATAACACACAATATATTTACTATAAAGTATAATATATTTTCATTCCTAAACCTTCCTATGATATCCCTTACTGTGCTGGGCTTATGTTGAGGACTTTTTTTATATATGTTTTTATATCTGATTGGTTTAACTCTGACCAATTTATACTTATGTGTTGAACCTACTCCTGCAACTTCCTGGAAATGTTACTACACAACTCGGACAGCTGCAGCTGTGATTGGTTTGCTGGCCTCGTGTTCCCGCCTTCACAGCACACTCTTAATTAGATATGCATAGGCTAAAGCGTAGGTCTATGTCATAGGTCGGCAATAGGCGGCCCGCGGGCCAGATGCGGCCCGCAAGCAAGAAACATCTGGCCCGTGAGGTTGAACTATAATGAAAAAAAAATCGGACTGTCCGTCTCAAAAATGCTCTTTATTTAGAAACTTAATTTTCCAAAACAGAAAAATTTATTAAAGATTTTTTGATAGAGCCACGGGCTGTTAGATAACTGCTAGCTTCTTTATTCTGTTATTTTTTTTTTATTCATTTGTTTTTTTTTATTTAACAAACAGGTATATCATTAATTGCGCCCCAATGGTCAGTCCACAGATTTCACCCACAACAGCCCACTTGAATGTCTGCTTGTCATTTTAAGAGCGCCCTCCCGCCACCGCGCCCGCCAATCCCCCCCCCCCGCCAAGTGCTTGTGGCCCGCCATGTAATGGCTTGGAAAAAATCTGGCCCGCGGCCAAACTTAATTGTCGACCCCTATGTTATACCTGTCTGTGCTGTGATTGGCTGAATCTTTAGTGTTGTACTGTCTGATTTGGCTGAATTAGTTTGTTATACCTTACTGTGCTGTGATTGGCTGAAACGGTGGTGATGCCATGTCTGATGGGTCTGAATCGGGCTATGTTATCCATTACTGACCTTTGATTGGCTCCAGGAGTGCTCTGATGGTGTGATTGTAAAAGTGGTGGTATGCTAGGTGATCAATCAGGGTTTAGCCATGTTTTTTGATACTGTGCTATGATTGGCTGGTGGAGAAGGGGAATAGTGTCTGGTTGGTCAGATTCTTTTTTTTTTTTTTTTTTTGGCCCAACCACCACCCCCCCTCTTCGGAGGACAATTAATACTTTATTTTTATTTATTAATTTATTTATTTTATTTATTATTATTATTATTATTATTATTATTATTATTATTCTTTTTTTTTTTATATATATATATATATATATTTTGTGTGGATATAGTTGTGGGAGTTCAGGGTTGGAAGGATCGGAGTGTGAGGTACAGGAGGGTGGTACTAGAAGAAGAAAAAGAAAAGAAAGAAAGAAAGAAGGAAAAAAAAAAAAAACTAAACAAAAAATAAACAAACAAACAAAAAAAATAATAATAATAAAATAAAATAATCATAAAATAAACAAACATACATATATACACATACTCACATATCTAACTATACATATGCTTATACATATACACACATACATAAATATACATACATATTAATACATACACAAAAATACATACACACACACGCACAGTTACTTCTATTCTATTGGTTGGTCAGATTCTGCATTAACCCCTGCCCTGCTCTGATTTTCTGGAGGAGTAGTGATGTGCTGTGTGATTGGTCTGGCTGTGTTGGGATTGGCTGAATGAATCCTGTTTGATGTTGTGGCATGTGAGGAGGGATTGGGCAGTGTGTGTGTGTGTGTGTGTTTCTGAGCTCTCAGTTTAGATCTTTAAACTGTAATTTGGGGTTTCTGAGCCCAACACTGTAGTTTTCCTCTCGGAATGAAAAGCATCTTCTTACTATACTGAGCTACGATAATTAGACAGTGTGTGTGAGAAAGCGTGGGATGGACCAGTGTGTGTGTGTGTGTGTGTGTGTGTGTGTGTGTGTGTGTAGAGGCAGGCAGGCTTGCAGAGTTTTAGGAGTTTTCCCATCATTGAGAAGACGGAGTAAGGACTAAGATCACAGAGGGGATGGATGGATGGATGGATGGATGGATGGATGGAGAGATAAATGAGAAATGGATAGATGGATCGTTAACAGACTAAGCTCCTGGTGTGAGCTGGCCTTATCTGAGACATACTTTTGCAACATATTCACACACACCCTGTGATGGATGCCTTTAAGGGATTGTGCTGGCTTTCTGTTGTGCTAATTAGTTTCAGGTCAGTGTGTGTTATGGAGCTGTGTTTGTGAGTGTGTGTGTTGTAAGCCTGGTTGATCCCTCTCGCAAACGTCACTCTCGCTCTACCGACTTTTCCGAACAGCCCAGATCCAGCTGCTGTTCTCGGTGGGATCAGGAGGACGTTATAACGCAGGTTCCCTTCCCGTGTGTATTCTTAGCGTCCAACACACACTACAGACTGAGTCACTCAGAGTCATGGGATTAAAACCTTGATGACTAACATCACACCCAATGAGTGATGCTTCTCTATCTGGACACTTGCCTCGATCTTCTCTGTTTTTTTTAAGTCAGCCCTGATCAAAGCCAAGAGGATGCATCAACCTGGGAAAAGAAGTTATGTCTGGTTTGGAATCCTTCCAGACACTAGGCATCATTTCTGAGATGGTTTAAAGCTGACCGACTTGGACCAGAAATTTAAAGGCTTGTGACTCTGGATACAGATGGGGAATATAGGCTGGAAAAACCAGCCATCCATAGAGGAGGCCGACCCTGACCCTGGTCAGGAAATTCAACAGGATGCAGGTAACAAAAAAGGAGAAAGGAAAAGAAGAATTATAGTGACAGCAAAAAAAAAAAACTTGAAAAGCTAAATTTATTGGAATGAATCTCTGGTTTGGACACGTCCCTCTAATCCAAGTAGTCGCATGTTTATTTTTAGTGGCTTTGGAATAATAGATTGGCAATCTTTGGATAGTTTTAAGTGGTTGTAAGTTCCTCTTCAGTGTTTTTGGGTCATTTTAAATAGTGTGAATTCATTTTGGCCAGTCTTTGCATAGCGTTAGTAGTATTACAAAAATAACATTGTTTTACATTTATCTCGAGGTTTAATCATTTTTGTGGTCATATGTTGATGTTCATGCAATTTTAAGTAGTTTTACACAGAAGTTTGAGTAGCTGTAAGTTCATTTTTTCATTTTAATTGGTCATACATTCTTCATGAAGGCTGGACATACAGTCATCTTGAGCAGTCTGGATGCATTTTACGTTTAAATTGAAAAGTTATTCTTCACTAATTAAAGGTAAATTAATGAGCAGTATGAGCAGGCCATTGTTAGTTTTTTGGACCACAAGGAGCAGGAGGACAGAGTATGATTTCAGTAACCTGAAGTCATAGTGAGCTGATATTAAGTCAGCACTTGTTACTGTGTAGATTTTGTAGATACTATACAGTGACTGTTTAAACAGGTTTAAATCTGTTTTTTATTTTAATTATTCGTATTATTCTTATTTGCATAGCTGATCAGCTTGTTGGACGTATTGATGATGCTCATCAAAGCCTCAGAAAAGCACAGTGTGATTTAATTGATCCCCCAAACCACAGCCTTTTTTAAGTGTTTTTTTTAGCTGTTTCAGGCTGGACTGACCTCACCGCTCTCCACAGTCAGCAGAAATTAAACGAATTCATCTCTTCTGTTCCCAAAGCCAGACTGAGCCGCTCTGTGTTTGTTTTGTGTATTTTAAGGGAAGTAAGCAGAGTTTAAGTTGGGGACATTCCTGACCGAGCGTTTTCAGGAGTGTGGCTTTTGTCTAAGTGTTCATTTACCCCAGTCAACCTGAGGGCAGACCCAGGTCAAGGGAAATCTACTCTAGAGCTAGAAAGGCTAGAAAGCAGCTCCAGAACCACTGACAATTAGTGCTATTACTGTTTGTGGAAAGGAGTTGTGGTATCTTGTACTATTGCTGCTTACATACTATCATAATGTATATGTACTCGATATAGATACTGGTGTATCCATTTTTGTGTATATAAGTTGTACCGATAGAAAAACTGCAGATATCCACAGTGTGGAAATTTAATGCTTTGTAACACGTTTTGCTGCATTGTGGCAATTTCATTTGTGGCCTTTTTATACCTCAGAAATGTTTTAATTAAGCAATAGAACACGAGAAGGAGTGTGTTATCACAAATAACATCACGGCTGTGATTCGGTCATAGATGATAACACACAACCTCGAGTGTTCTATTGCTTTTATACAACAGTTCTTTTTTTACAAAATGAATTAAGAAAATAAAGAACTTTAGGAAATTCAGTTTGAATATGCTTTAATATAGACTGTGCCTTCTGCCAAAAAGTAGTTCCACAACAACTGTAACAGAACTGAAACTTAACTACAAAACGGTGTATGCTTCATACAGACTAACACCATTAGGCATTTTTTGAGCATTTCTGCTTGTTTTGCTGGGTGGTGTTGGTTTTAGCTAGCTGGCTGGACTGTGGTTAGGTTAGCGTAGCTTGCTTTAGCTCAGCATTAGCTTAGCGTAGCTTAGCCTAGCCTGGCTGGTTAGCGTTCTGGCTGTCAGACAGAAGTAACTGAGCGATTTTCTCTCCATTTTTTCCACTAAAGACGAGCCAGCGCTGCGGGCGAGTGTGCCGCGGCTGAGCGCTAGCTTGTGCTAAGCTAACACTGCTGCGGGTGTCCTGTGTGTATACGCCATTACTCGGCAACGCGTCGGCGGAGTGATACAAGTGTGAGAAGGCCGTGATGTTATCACAAATATCAGCACTTCTCAACCAATAAGATTGTTGCTTCTAAAACCATCAGTGAGAGTGTGTACTGCAGCAACAGCTGACACACTTGCACACAGGGCTGTTTCAAGGCTTTTGAGGGCCCGAATCAATATAGATGGGTTACTCCGCTTCATGATTGCTGAAGTTTCATATTTTGCCGGCTGCTGGAATAATGAACCTGCCTGGTTACTGACCTGACCTGCAACTAGTGGGAGGGGCCCCCTTGAGTGGGATTCCAATAAGTGTTGTTTTACTTTCCTGACTGTCACCAATGTTAAGGGATGATCACTTAGTTTGTTGTTGCATTCAGTTCTTGACTTGAGCTTGAGGCCCTAGACAATTGATTGGTTTGCTTTCCTTGTTGCAACGAGTCGTGCATTAGTAGATACTACTACTAATAATAATAATAAGAAGAAGAAGAAAAGAAGCAAGTATTTTTTTCCCTGATCATTTTAAGAAGGTCTCTGTCGCTGAAGCAGGTGCGGCCCTGGTGTTTGGTGAAGGTAAATATTTAGTTCAACACAAGGATAAATGGGTGATTTCCTCTTTCACCAAAGATTATTTCTAACTTTATTTATTATCATAATTTAGCAATTTGTTCTCTGGTCATAAGAAAAGGTCAGGATGTTGAAACTCCTCAACTCATCTCCAAAGTACTGGATAGAGAACCTCATTCCAGAGAATGCAACATTTTTAGGGATGCATAAGAAGAGATGCTGCTAAAATTGTTCTGCCAAATATGGCAAAAAATGTGTTTGCTTTTCTGCCAAATAAGTGAAAAGACTAAATATTTCTTACCCATAGTTATTAATTGTCATTGTCATAATGTCATTTGTTGGGCTGGGTTGGTTATAATGTTCTTAATTCACTAAATTTTAAAACCATTTTATAATTGCTTTTTCTATGCAAGAAAAATGTTTTTGACCAAGTGTTTACTTTTTTTTTACCTCGCTTTCAGCCAAAAAAGCATTTTGGTACAGCCTTTTTTTTTTTTTTGCTAGTTTTTTCAGATTATTTTAGGAAGTCTCTGCCACTGAAGTAGATGCAGTCATTGCTTTGAGTGAAGTTTGTTAGTGATGGTTTGTTTTTTTTCTTTCACAGAAGATGAGGAAATGTTTTGGACTATACAGTATTCTGAATAGAGATTTCCATTAAAAGGAAAATTAAGTTTAGGACTAGGCTTAATCCCTGTCTGGGACACCAATCTGTATCTATTAGCCTAATTTTGCTTCTTATCTTAGGCCTGTTTCTACTGCTGAATGAGAGCAAAGGCCAGATTTTTACTTATCAGAGGCTGGAAGATGTTTAGTCTGATTTCTGACATGGTGCTTTGGTCTGAGGGTGTCCCAAAATGTACAGTTACCACCTAGATGATTTTTTTTGTGCAGGTATGCAACAGCCAGGTTCAACCAGAGCTGCTCACCTCCAGTCTCTGTAGGATATCAGTTAAAGTCTTGCTGTCAATTAAATGACCCATAAGTAAAAAAAAAGATAATTGACTGCTGTTACTGTGGTATCTCTACTAACAAAGTTACTGTAACTTTTGATTTAACCCCCTATATATTTGGCAGGTGTGAACAAAGCCTGTAAGTTTGATTCTTTGTGTTTGTGTGTCTGTCTCTGTCTTTGTGTTCTGTATGAGTTTGTGCAAGTCTTTGTGTGAGAGAGAGAATGAAAGAGAGGGATAACTAGTGTTTTTGTAATAGACAAGCTAATCCTACTTCATCCCTTCCATCATTTCATAATGGCGTGTCGCTGTGTGTTGCTGTAATGCTGTGTTTACCCAACAGTCTTTCTTCTCCTGCTGATCCTCCGTCAACATATGAAACCCCCAGACTACACCTGCCACTCTTCCCAACCCCCCTAACCTGCAGAACCCACACACACTGCTCACACACATGATCTAGCAAATCAGTTACAGTTATTGTATTCAATTATATTCAATTTATTATATGACTCATTAAATGAGCCTTATGCCACCAAACATTTTCTCCCTTTAAAAAGAGTGCTGTTTTTCATCCTATGTGTCTTTTAAAAATGTGGGAAAGCTGATGTTCCAGAGCATGTGCCCTTCAGAAAGGAAGTAAAGAGAGTTTTATAGGGAATGGGCCCTTTTAAAAAGAAAAGGAATTATGTTTTTCCAGAGAATGGGCCCTTTTGGATTTAAGGAATTATGGTTTTCCAGAGAATGGGCCTTTTAGGAAGAAAGGAATGTTGGTTTTCCAGGCAATGGGCCCTTTAGGAAGAAAGGAATTATGTTTTTCCACGGAATGGGTCCTCTTAGAATGAGCAGAATGCTGTTTTCCCAGGTTATGAGCCCATTAACTGTTCTGATGAGTTTGGTCAGGTGTGTGTGAGCCGGGGTATACGTCATTGTGCAGCGAGGAGCAGTCGAGTCAGGATCTAAGCACTGCAGAACGGGGAATTTGTGTGTCTGTGTGTGAAAAGCAGAAGAACAGGTGTGTGTGTGTGTTTCTGTGTGTGTGTGTGTGTGTGTGTGTGTGTGTGTGTGTGTGTGTGTGTGTGTGTGAGAGACAGAGAGAGATACGGAATGTGGAACTCTAGACGAGGAAAGGATGGCACCCTGTTCAGGCATGTCTGTGTGTTTGTGCTCTGTTCTGTGTGTGTGTGTGTGTGTGTATAACGGGGGATGGGAGAGAGTGTGTGAGAGAGAGACCCTTAATAAAGGGGGTTTCTTTATTAAGGAAATAGCTCTAGAACCACAAACTTCAAGAACCACTTGAATGCTTTAATGAAGATTAGTAAAAAAAAAAAGTTTCTATGTGTTTTTTAAAAAGAGAACCTATAGTTCGAGTTCCACAACCAAGAACCTTTTGAGAGAAAAGTGGAGCGAGGGAGAGTGAGAAGGAAAGATGGAGAATATTTAATGGGATCTTTCCCCATCCAACTTGGTTGTATCCTGCTTTGCATCTCAGTCTGGCAGCATGATGGTGTGCTTCTCTCGAGTAACCAATCACCATACTGACCTGCTCTCACACACACACACACACACACACACACACACACACACACACACACACACACACACACACACACACACACACACTCGTTTCACGCACATTCTCTATATTTCCCTCTCAGCACCTCTTTATATATCTCACTCAGTCTCTCCCTCTCTCCCTCTCTCTATCTTTCAATCTATCCATCAATCAATCTCTCTGTCTGTTTATCTCTGTCTCTGTCTGGGTCTCAGATTCAGATGATGTCATGGGGAGCAGGTTTGCAGTGAGGTGCATCAGAAGATGAATAAAGCTCTGAGTCACGCTGACGGAGCACTGCGTTTCTCTCACAGAACAGCAGATCTGGCTTTATGTCTATCAGTAGTGTGGCTGTTGTTTACCTCCGTCCGTCTGTCCGTCTGTCCGTCTGTCTGTCTGTCGGTCTGCGTGGGTCAGCTTTCTCATGACTCAGCACGTCGAAGGTCACTCTTGTGCATCATAAAGAGGATGGGTGGCACAGGAAGTGATGACATACACCGGGGGCCCAGACAGGAAGTTGATAGGCGGGCTGGGGACACAGTCGGAAGTAGCAGTTTTAACTAGGGGATAGCAGAGTGTGTGTGTGTGTGTGTGTGTGTGTATGGTTTCTGTATATTTATTCTAGTGGGGGTTTGAGTTTGTAAATGAATGCTGGTGGTCTCTGTTGATAACAGTTACACACATGCATCATTCAGCTTTGGTTTGAAATTGACGAACAATTGTAGAACAGTTTAATTTCTATGGAGTGTCTTC
>NC_064424.1:26787500-27045000 GCF_023375975.1 Astyanax mexicanus | reverse complement strand
AAATTGTGTCCCTTTTTTCTTTTAGCAGACTGCCACACATCAAGTTAAGAAGCATGTCCTATTGATTATCTAAGAGGATGATGTGCAGCAAAACAGGGCTGATTACAGCATGTAGTGCTGAGCTGAGCAGAGGTTGAGCAGCACAGCACATACGAAAGCAAGGAAACTGTCTTTTGTCATTTCCTTTATCCACTCATAAGAAGGAAGGGTGGAGTGTGTGTGTGTGTGTGTGTGTGTGTGTGTGTGTGTGTGTGTGCGTGTGTGGGGGTGGGGTTTGCTTTAGAGGTGTGGAAAGATGACGTTTGTATGAGTTGTTTCTATATATGCTGCATCAGCAGAAGATGGTTTTTCTAAAAACCTGACAAAAAAAAACTCTTGTCTTAACCTTCTGCCCCATTTATCCTCTGTCTTCTCCTTGTTTTTTCTCCATTGTAATCCCTTTCTCTCTCCCTTTCTCTCTCTCTTTCTCTTGGGTTTCAGACTCTCAGAGGTCCCACCTGTCCTCCTTCACCATGAAGCTGATGGATAAGTTCCATTCGCCCAAGATCAAGCGAACGCCTTCCAAGAAGGGCAAGCAGCATACGCCGGAGCCGCCCGCCAAAAGCACGGAGAAACCAGTCAACAGGGTAACAGTGACAACTCTACATCTGATTTTAAGCAACGTGTACCGTATTTTTTACACTGTAAGGCGCACTTAAAATCCTTTCATTTTCCTAAAAATCATCAGTTTGCTTTTTGCCGGTGCGCCTTATATATGAATTTCATCAGTCAGCTTGTAAGGAGCAGTAAAGCCACTCTGCTGAAGTACAGCGTGATACAGGAGTTTCTGTTTAATTCTCAAGCATCGAGACTGTAGTAGCATTAGCATTAGCCACTAAGCGCTAGCTCTTAAGCCATTCAGAATGAGTACTATAAGCCTGTAGCCTGCTGCTAACCCTGGCAAGCACTGTTGGAGCAGCATTAGCATTAGCCGCTAACTGTGCTAGCTCTTTCTTTGTTCAGAGGGGAGTATATCGGACCATAGCCTGTGCGTTTACTGTGGTAAAACAAGCTATGTGGGACGAACCGTTAGCTAATATCTCCCTGGTTAGCTAGCAGTTAGCTGCTAATGCTAATGCTCCAGCCTTAGTGCTGGAGAAATTCGGAAATCTAAGCTTACTGTAAATAAACGGAAGTGCTTTAATCACCCAAATAAACAATTTTTTTAGGAGAGAAATGTGTGTAGATTAACATCCAGCCCTTGTTTGTCTTTTTTTTTTAATAATTTTTATATTTATATATATTTTTTATAATTTAATAAGTTCCTTATAGTGTTGCATAAAATATGCCCTATAATCCTTTATGTATGAAAATAGATTAAACATTGATAGTGCGCCTTAAAATCCAGTGTGCCTTATAGTGTGAAAAATACAGTAGCAACACTACACTTTACAATTCCACACAAACTACGCATCCACCCTCAACTCTTTACTCAACCCTATTTACTGTTCATTTATTCCTACAGAAGGTGAGCCGATTGGAGGAGCAGGAGAAGGAGGTGGTGAGTGCGCTGCGCTATTTTAAAACCATCGTGGACAAGATGGCGGTGGACACCAAAGTTCTGCAGATGTTGCCAGGGTCCGCCAGCAAAGTGTTGGAGGCCATTCTGCCCCTCGTACAGGTGGAGGCCAGGATCCAGCATAGGTAAGGCAGTGTGTGGTAGCTGAGAGTACTGTCTGCATGTTTATGGTCCTGCTTCTAGCCAGTTAATTAGAGGGTGAAGGTAAAGTGTAGGTTCAGAGTTTGGATTGGGGCTCAGAATGGGAACTCGGTTAGTGCTTATATTAAGACGTTGGAATCAGCTGATGTTTAGTGTAAAAGTAGAAATATATTTCAGGATGATTCACTATGTGGGGAAGTGTGGGGACACCTGCTCATTCACTGTTTCTTCTGAAAGAAGAAGAGTTTATGCTGCTTTTGTTGGAGTAACTGTCTAAACTGTTTAGGGAAAACTTGCTACTAGATTTTGGAGCATTGCTGTGAGGATCTGGTTGCATTTAGCAGACCTGGTTCCTAGTACCTCTTAGTTTCCTTAGTAGGCTTGTATGGTTCCATGTTCTAAAGAACAAATATTGTTTGATCTCACGTTTCACCAGTTTCAGTCGAGTTGTCAGTTGTCAAGTTGATTTTGCCGCTGAGCTACAGCAATCTTATTAATGATATACGGAGACCTTATTAATGATATAAATATATTTTTGTTTAAGTAAATAAAAAATATTTTAAATATATTGTTTCCATTAATACATTTAGCAACCAATTAATATCATTTTGGAAGTGCAGTAATATAATGAAATATATATTTACAAAAAACGTTTTTTAAATAACAAGAAATATTGCTTATTAAGGGTCTAATTCATTCATTTATTCATTTTAAAATGTCTAAATTTGGTCGTAAAACGATAGGATTTCGGCTCTTGCTCATGAACATTTCGACATGCAAATATATCGCCTCTGTTGGCTGACAGCACTGCTCACCAGAAGGCAACGTCATGAACAACAGTTAGAAATGTTTTAAAATAAACACTTTTTTTTTTTTACTAGCTTTTTTTTAGTGGAAGGACACCTTTGAAGTGTTAGTCAAGTCAGGATGTTCACACTTCGTCCACAATTCCCCTGAAAATATTATCCCAAAAGAATTAGACAGAACATCTTTATTTCAGCAGAAAAAGTGTGTACTGCGCATACTGTATATGATCCTTTTCAGTCCATTCATTGTGAAGTTATAAGAAGTGTTTCAGAGTGGACTGCCATTAGAATGAGGAATCATACAGACAGACTAAACATACCTTTTGTTTTGGGTTGGTTTTGCCTTGTCTCTGAGAGATGCACAACCTGCTCATCTTTAATCTGTTCATCAGAGCGAAGAAAATGTAATACACACACACACACACACACACACAGATGAACCCGTATACAATGTCTGGCCTGCATAGCTGAGCTAGAGTTGATATGTTGATAACGTACATGAAAACTTGTCGCCTTCAGGCAGAATTTTGGTCTTTTGAATGATAAATTTAAAGTTTTTTTGTAAATGTGATGAAACTTAATTTTTTTAGAAATCATCCCACCTCATCAATGAGGGTAATCCCTCGTTTCCTCTAAATACATTGTTACAAATGTTAAAGCTAAAGCTACAAATTAAAGCTAGCTAAAGCTATAAATCAATCTTCCCTTCCTTTCCTCCTCTACCCCACTATTTCCCTTTGCCCTCCTTTAGGCCCTGTTTTAAATGTGTTTTTATCTTCTATTTCTAAATGTACATCATTATCTGTAAGTCTCTTTGGACAAAAGTGTCTCCCAAATGTAATGCAATGTAATGTAATATAAAAATGTAATGTAAATGACACAATGATGTTGAGTGCCAGTGCAGTGTAAGCAGAGCATAAATGATGGGCAGAGACAAGCTGCGTTTGCAGTAGATGTATGCAAAATCAAATATTTGGACATAACCTGAACTTACAGTGTGTTAAAATTACAATAAAAATATTTTAGTGCCACTACTGATGATAACCTGCTACATAGTGCTGAGCAATATGGCAAAAATCCTATATAGTACGATATATATGTCTTAATTTCAGTCGATGCGATGCAATTCTGATATTGATATGAAGAGTTAAAAAAAAACAGATTTTTATCTTTTTTTCTTTTCTTTTCTTTTTTTTTTTTTTGAAAAAAAGAGTTTCCATTTTAGTCAGTGCTTTTAACAATAGTTCGGAAAAGACAGCTGACTAACCTTCCCTCTGTACCAGATTTAACATGCCTTACAAGGCACTTCCTCTCGAAGAGGAAACGCAGTGCCATCTACTCTCAGCTGTTGCATTTAATTTATTAACTAAAAGGAATTTTATTTGGAAGAGCGAGGGATTGATTGAAACTGAGGGTGATGGTAGGAAGTGGAATATGTATTAAACTTGTACATCATGGCAGTGGTTGGTGGTCATTTGTCGAGGGGATGTTCAACAGTCGGGTTGGATGGTATAAATGTTAGAAAATAATTTAACCATAACTGTACAGTAACTAAAAACAGCTCAAAATTAGGTTTTTTATATTTTAAGGCATTTGCTTCAAAGCGACACTACTGTTTAAGATTTGTCCCTGTGATTTATTGAGATTGCTGATTAATTAAGCAGTGATGCTGCAGTCATCTTCTTGCATAGCCAAAGAATCTGCTTTTTTTTTTCTTCTTCTTCTAAAGTTTGAAATGATGGAATAAACTGGTGGAAACCTGGGCTGGTTCACTGAAAAGCCCAAATGGTGGAAAAGCGCTGTTTTTTTTTTTTTTTTGACATCAAAAACTCTCTGTCTCCTCTCTATGTCTATCTCTCTCTGTATATCTTTCTGTCTCTCTCCCTCTTTTTCTCTCTTTCTGTCTCTCTGTGTGTCTCTCTGTCTTTCTCTGTCTCTGTGTCTGTGTCCCTCTCTGTCTCTCTCTATTTCTGTCTCTCTGTTCTTTTGATGGAAAAGCGCTATTTATTGAACTGTTGTTTTCTCCTTGAAGTATTTTGAAGTGTCTAATGTGCTTTTTTTGCATTAAAAAATCTCTGTATGTCTGTCTCTCTCTCTGTCTGAGTTCTGTTGGTGGAAAATT
Source organism: Astyanax mexicanus (assembly GCF_023375975.1). Taxonomy (NCBI): domain Eukaryota; kingdom Metazoa; phylum Chordata; class Actinopteri; order Characiformes; family Acestrorhamphidae; genus Astyanax; species Astyanax mexicanus. Next base: position 27,040,373 of record NC_064424.1, on the reverse strand, counting down.
GCATTTGTTGAACTCTATTGCGCTAACGTGCGTTTTTTTTTTGCAGTCAAAATAAAAAAATCTGTCTCTTTGTGTCTCTCTCTCTCTCTCTCTCTCTCTCTCTTTGCTCTCTCTGTCTCTCTCTCTGTCTCTCTCTCTCTCTCTCTCTCTCTTTTCTCTCTCTCTCTCTCTCTCTCTCTCTCTCCTCCTCTGTAGCTCGGCCATTGCCTCCTGTCATAACCGAGTGTATCAGAGTTTGGCTAATCTCATTCGCTGGTCCGACCAGGTGATGCTGGAAGGCATTGACCTCGACGACAAGGACACTGTGACAACTGTTACCGCGGTGATAAAGGCGGTGCTGGACGGTGTGAAGGTGAGAGGTTTCTGTGCTTGTGTGTGTGCTTGTTTAATTTCACCTTAACTGGATGTGGTTGGGATTATTTTATATTTACAGTGGTTTGGGAGAGATAGTTGCATAATATGTTACAAAAGGAAACTCAATAAAGATATTTTGTGTGTGTGTGTGTGATTGTTTGCATAACAGGAGTTGGTGAAACTAACTATAGAGAAGCAGGAGCATCCATCCCCAACATCCCCCAACAAGCCAGTAATCCCTGCAGCCAAAACAGAAAGGTATCGTGTCTATGTTTCTCTATAAACCCTCATCTAAAATTCTTGCACTATTTTAAAATGCATAATTGAACCAATAATATCACATGGTTGCAAATTATTTGGCCACAAACACCCGAACTCTCATCTAGAACTGAGAGTTATCAGAATGCTCAGAACACTATTTAGCGCTGCATGAATGTTTTCATCATTGAACATTATAAATACAGTTTATAAAGCATTTAAACCTGTTGATCCGCCTATTTTAGCAGTCATATTTTCACTCTTGACTCATTCTCTTTTTCCCTCACTCTCAGTGTATGTGAGATGCCTCTAACAGAGCGGGAGAAGGAAATCCTGAGTAAGACCACACCAATCGCCACGCCCACAGACAGCTTGACTGATATTTCTGAGGAGGAAGTGGCTCCACCCAAGCCTCCGCTCCCTGGACTGAAGTTAGCAGAACACAGGTGAGAATGTGAAAGCTTGTGTGTGGCTGATGGGTGTTTTAGTTCTCAGCGTGAGAAGTACAGTAGTCTTCTAATAGTTCTAAAACCTTCACTGTTACATTGGCAGCTTTCAGATAAAGGTAATCAGACATGGCACAGTAGCTTGTAGTTGTGATTTGGAACACTCACACTGTTAAGTGGACTAGAAGGTGAGGAGTGTAGTGTCTGCTGAAGAAATTGTAGAATGTAGAGAATTTAGGAGATTCATTTATATCCTTGGTGCCAGTAGGTTGTTTAGATCCAGAAAGTTTTATACTATTGATGCGCGCGTGTGTGAACGTGTTTTTAGACATCTGCATCAGCAGTGGGTGCAACTTAAAGTAGCTGAATGCATTATTTTAAAAACGGGTGTCTGTAAACATTTGGACATACAATTTAACCTTTCTTTAAGGAGTTAAACCATTTTTTTCCCTTCATTTAAACGCCTACTTATCTATACTCTATCTTCTGTATCTGCCAACAAACCCAGATATTCGCTTTCAGATTGCACTCTTTATTCATTCTGTTCTAAAACGTTCTCTCTCTGTATACACTGTCCTTAAGTGTTATCCCGGTCTCAGCCCCTGAAATGTTCATCCTATTTACCATATTTTTCGGACTATAAGGCGTACTTAAAACTCTTTAATTTTCCCAAAATTTGACAGTGTGCCTTTTAATCTGGTGCGCCCTATGTATGAATTCTACCAGTCAGGTATTAAGGAGCAGTAAAGCAACTACGCTAAAGTACAGCATTATAAGGGTGAGTTTTCAGTGAAGCTTCTCCAGCACTAAGGCTGGGTGCAGCAGCATTAGCATTAGCTGCTAACTGCAGCACTAGCTCCTTCGCGGTTCAGAGGCAAGTAGATTGGACTGTAGTGAGTGTGTTTGCCGCATTGAAACAAGCTGCATCGGACACTCAGGGTTGCTCGGTCTAGTGTTATCGGGCAGCATTTACGTCCTGCTTGCGCTGTGGTTAGCAGCTAATGCTAATGCTGCTGCACCCAGCCTTAGTACTGGAGAAACTTCACTGAAAACTTCAACCTTAGACAAAATATTGGAAATTTAAAACTTACTGTAAATAAACAGAAGCTCTTTACTCACTCAAATAAAACAATTCGGGACAGAGGTCTGTAAAAATTAATATCCAGCGTTTATTTAAAATTCTTTATTTATTTATTTATTTATTTATTTATATATATATTTCATGCTGTATGTCTGTCTCCCTCCATTCACAGTAGTTTTAAATATTATGCTACATAGTATCTATTATAGAGAACATTCATTTTATTTAAGCTATTCTTAAATGTATTTTCCATTCCACACTGTTCTGTTTTCTGCTTTCATACCATTTTCATCTTCTTCCTTTCACACTATTTTAAAGTATTATGTATTAAATAGAATGTATGATATAGAATATTCTCTCTCCTATATACTGTCTTATGATATTCCATTCCCCGCTTCTAGATTATTTCCTCAGTTCCTGCAGCTCTAGGATGTTATTGCTCAGTTCTAGAATTATTTCCCAGTTCACATTGTTCTAGGGTTGCTTTTTTGTAAGCATTATAATTATATTCTAGAATTGATTTTCCTCTCGTTAAAACAGTTCTAGAATCTTCTCACCATTCACACCATTCTTTAGCCTCCTCAATCTATTCAAGTTATTTTCAAATGATGAGCACATTGTAGATCTGCTTTAATGACTGATAACATTCTAGAACATTCAATTAGCTAATAAAAAAGTTTTTTTCTTGATCTCCCTCATGTTGAGCTTTTTTGGAACATTTTCCTCAGTCACAGTGTTTTAGAATATTATCCATCTTTAAAATAATCCTAGAAACCTCTCCCCGTTTACACAGCTATTGTGCCTTTTCCCTCCATATAAAATGTTCCATTAAAATGTCACAGTTTTCTAGGCATTTTCTCCTTTTCACATGTTCTGGAGTGTCCTCTGTCTATTTTTAAGCTGTTTTGTTGTCTGGACGTCTATCTGTCACTGAAACTCTTCTAAAATGTTCTGTTCATTCACAGTGTTCTGAAGTCTTTTTCCACCAGTCATGCTGTATCAGAACTCTCTGTACTTTATTTAACAGAACTTCTGACAGAATGTCTCAACTAATTATTGATTGACACTAGTTAAGGCATTATTAATCATTACCAATTTGTAACTAATGTCTCCATTAATTATTAACAGGATTTTACAAATGTATATAAATATATACAGCTCTGAAGAGACCACTTCAGTTTCTAAATTAGTTTTTTTTTTTTTTTTTTTTTTGCTGTTTATAGTTATATGTTTGAGTAAAATGAACATTGTTGTTTTATTCTATAAACTACGGGAAACATTTCTCTCAAAATTTGGGTAAAAATATTGTCATTTAAAGCATTAATTTGCAGAAATTGAGAAATGGCTGAAATAACAAAAAAAGATGCAGAGCTTTCAGACCTCAAATAATCCAAAGAGTCCAAAACCCTGGTTTAAGCACAGTTTTCATGCATCTTGGCATGTTCTCCTCCACCAATCTTACACACTGCTTTTGGATAACATTATGCCTCTTCTGGTGCAAAGATTCCAGCAGTTCAGTTTGGTTTGATGGCTTGTGATCATCCATCTTCCTTTTGATTATATTCCAGAGGTTTTCAATTTGGTAAAATCAAAGAAACTCATTATTCATATGTATTTCATTGTTTTAGGGTATTATTCCTCCATTCATGCTGTTCCACACTCTTTTCTATCTGTTCACACTGAATTAAATTATTAAATATTTTCCTTATGGAGTTTATCCACAATAATCTGCTCATTCAAAACCATAAGAAACAAGTTTTTTTTTTTCACATCCATTAAGCATTTTCTAACTGTGAGCCACAAGCTACATTGTTTCTAAACACAATATCAGCCTGGTGAAGCAGCCCATTCCTATTGAAGTGAACTGGCCTCTTTGCAGGTTGAATGTATTTGTATTTTGTCTGGCTGTGGATTTAGAGCGAGCAGGCTGAGGCACGTCCAGCTGAAAGCTTCAGACAGCAGTTGGGCAGCTGGACCGTGATGTTTGGGCACCTCTGTTCTGCAGTGTTATTTAGTTTCCTGTTGATGAGACAATGTGATAAACTCCCCCTCCACTTAATAATAGCTTCTCAAGATCTATATATATATAACATAAATATGATTTCATTTCTCCCACTGAAATCACCACACACACACACACACACACACACACACCTCTGCCCTTCTTGCCTGTGGTTAACAAAGCAGAAGTGCTATTTTCCTCTCTCCTTCAGAGTTGCTCCATAGCAGTGCAAATAGAAATGTGGTAGTGAAACACATATTTAAAAGAGGAATGTCTGTATGGAGGAGACGACTGCTTTTCAGTGTGTGATGCAACATGACGGGGTGACAAGGTGCACAGGAGTGCAGTTTGTTTCTCATTCATGCTGTATAGAAATGGAAGAATCAGTCATCTTAAATGACCTCTCCATGCTTCGCCCACAAATACAGATCAAGCACTCGCTAAAGAGTCACCCACAGCTCAGCGGTCGAGGCCATGAATCCCTGTCTTTAGTGAAACACTAAAGACAGGGATTCATGGCCTCGACCGTTGAGCTGTGGGTGACTCTTTAGCGAGTCATGTGAGGAGACGAAAAACTGGTGGTGGTTTTCCACTTCAATTAACTGTAGTATTGCTTATTAAATTATTTTTATTTATGTTTTATAGATATGTAATGTTAATCTGTTATTATACATAATAATAAAATTTATACATTTGCATTTTTCACATTTCATTAACCCTTACTTATGAAAAAACATCTTTTAAACTGAAAGAACTTAAATAATTTACTTGTTCAGTCTTTATTATACACTTCTGGACAGTCTACCCAATCCTAAAGAGCCAATAATTAGGATATAGTAAAATACATATTTTCTACTCTTCAAGCTATCCCAGTCATATAGCCACCGCTTAGATTACGAACATGGCGCTTCCAAGCAGCTAAAGACCTGAAAATGAAGCTATTTGATGTGATAAAACTGGGGAAAGGTTAAGGGGAAATCTGGAAGTCATGGCTGTTAAGGGAAACTGTGGAAGGTGAGGCTGTTAAGAGGAAATGTTGAGGGTAAGACTGTTATTGGGTATATCTTTCCAAAGTCTAATACATTTCTATGTATTTCAGCAGTATTCCTCTCTTTTTTTATTTAGAATGGGTCAGGTTTAAGTCAGCATAGCCCTGAACAATTCCACTTCTTACATGGCTTCGATCTCTCTTTAAGTCTTTGCAACTTAGCATACTAAAGTTAAAGCTAGAGTTGTACATGGGGTGCTAAAGCTGAACCTGGAGTGCTAAAGCTAAACCGAAAGTTCTAAAGCTAAACCTGGAGTGCTAAAGCTAAACCTGGAGTCCTAAACCTAAACCTGCAAGTCTAAGGCTAAACCTGTATGTCTAAACATAAACCTGCATGTCTAAAGCTAAACCTGGAGTCCTAAAGCTAAACCTGGAGTGCTAAACTAAAAGATTTAAAGTTCAAGCTAAAATATCAACAGTTACATTTAGTCAACACATAAGTTTTGGTGCACTATTCTACTGTGCAGCAGAATGCTTGCAAATAATTAATTAGCAGTCAAAACCAACACATTTGTGAGAGTAGCTTGGATATATTATATATATTTAATTTAGGAGTGTGAGTATCAGTCTGTCAGTTCTGTTTGTCATACTGTATGTCTGTATGTCTCTCTGTTTGTCTGTCTCTCTCTCTCTCTGTCTCTTTGTCTGCTGCCATTATGTTTTGTCTTTCTGTCTTCATAATTTTTTCTCTGGTCTTCAATCTCTTTTTTTTCTATTTTGTCCTGGGGGTCGTTTGATCATCCTGCTCCTCTCTCTGCACTCTGTCATCGTTTGGTTGTCCTGGGCCAGGAGCAGGATGCAGTTGTGCTCCGATCCTGTTGCCGGGCAGTGGAGGGCCACAGTGATGGAAACGTATGTCAGACTATGGGGTGTTCTGGGTGCATTCGTAGTGAAATCGGCCTTTCTGATTGGAGGAAGCCATGGTGCATGCGAATTACGGGACGATGTGCGTTCAGCCTGAGCGCACATTGCAGAATGTCAGCCAATCTGGGACCGAGCCTGATTGTCGCGAATTTGCATGATTGACCAATGAGTGTGCCATCCTTTCTAATCCTGACTTCCTGATTTTCCTAATTTGTGATTGGTCAAGTCCCTCGTGTCCCTGGTTACCTAGCTGAGGTCCAGAGGAGTGGAATGTTTGTGAGAATCTCCCAGAAACCCACACTGGCCTGTGTGTGTATAAGTAATTGTGTCATGTTTGTGTTTGTGTGAGTGTAAGTACCAATCACTAACATCTGCTCTGTGTGTGTTTAGTGTTGCACCTTCATGATGTATTTAATATATCCTCTAAATGTCTTTTCCACAGCCCACCAGCTTTACCTCCAAAGAAGCGTCAGTCTGCACCCTCTCCCACACGAGTTGCCATTGTAGCGCCCATGAGCCGGACTAACTGTGGCCTCAACCTGCCACATAAACAGGTACAGCCATCCCAGTCACGACCCCTCATCAATTATAGCAGCATTCATTCCTGCAAATTCACCTTTAGTAGCTCTGATATAGCCTGTGTAGATATAGTATATTAAAACAGTCGTTTATAAATCACAGTAATGTACCATATTTTATGTACTGTAGGGCAAATTAAATATTATTATGTGCGCCTCATTTTTCCAGTCAGGAGCGTTAAAGCCACTCCACTGAAGTGCAGAGTTATAAAGGAGTTACAGTTTAGTTCTCCAGCAGTATTAGCATTAGCCACTAACCGCGGTAAGCGCTAGCTCTTCTGCCATTTAGAGATGAATCATTTTGGGCTGTAGCCTGCTGCTAACCCCGGCTAGAACTGCTGGAGAAGTATTAGCATTACACGCTAACCGCAATAAGTGCTAGCTCTTTCGCTGTTCCGAAGTGAGTATATGGGACTGTAGTCTGTGTTTAAACAAGCTGAGTGAGATAAAACTGCTAGCTAATATCGCCCTGGCTTACTAGAACACACAGGGTTCCTCAATGTAGCACTGTCTGGCGGCATTAGCCGCTAACCACAACTAGCAGTAGTGGTTAGCTTCTAATGCTAATACTGTAAAAATACAGTATATAAATCAGTAATGTATCATGTAGTGCATGGTGTTATTTGTATGATAAATACAAAATAGCCCTAATCATTACATTTTTACTTGTTACCACCCTGTTATGCAATTAGTTCAAAGTTCTTTAGTATGTTATTAGTAACAGTTACACAACAGGCAAGCTAAACCGTTAGTTTTTAGTAATTACACTTCTTTAACAAACCAAACCTTGATTAATTGTATGCTTTTTTGAATGTATTCTGATATAATAGATTTTTTTTTCTCAAATTATTCCAGAAAACTATTCGTTTTTTTTGTTAATGACTTTGATTGGACACACCTTCTTATTTCTTCTCATTTTCTTACTCTTCTCATTCTTGTTTTTATTTTTTCCTAAATTGTAAATGAATACAGACTATATAAAATACTATAAAGGAACACATAAGGAATCATGTAGGAAGCATTTAGGTGACTCTTATCTTATCTGGGGATCTGTTAACTTGCAGTTTCTGAGGCTGGTAACTCTGATAAACTTATCCTGTACAACAGAGGTCTTTTTTTCTTGTGGCAGTCCTGATAAGGGCCAGTTTAATCATAAATTTATTGGTGGTCTTTTTGATCGATTTTTTTTCTTATTTCGTATTTTTTTTCTTTACTTAGTTGAGTTTGTATTCTTTGAAGTTCTGTAGTTCTAATGCATTCGTTTGGTCCTGTAAAAACAGTGTATTTAATGTTTGCTGCTGTTGTTGCATGCGGTTTCTGTGGTAACAGCAGCAGGAGTATGAGGTGGACCTCCTCCAGAGACGTTTTTCTGGCGGCAGCCAATCATACGGCGGAGACTCTCCCCGCCTCTCGCCCTGTAGCAGCATGGGAAAGCTCAGCAAGTCTGACGAGCAGCTTTCATCCCTGGAGAGAGACAGCGGCCAGTGCTCGCGCAACACCAGCTGCGAAACACTCGGTGCGTGTACACACTCGCATATACGCAGTGCATGATACTGAAACAAAAACACCTCAGCCCACAAACACACTTCAACATGAACCACTTTGGAGAAGAAAAGAGTTTTTCTCTGTTAGTTTATAAAGGTTTTTTTCTCTGTAAAATAAAATCAAGTGACTTTATGAACACAGTAAAAAAAGATATTGAAGACATTTAATCTGTGCAAGTGTTAATACAGGTTCACAAACTATGGGACTCTCTTTCTCTCTTTCTCTCCCATTTCACAATCCCCGATCTGTCAAATATTTGTAGGCTAAGTAGGCAGTATTTTTTTTACAATAACATGTTTTTGTGAACAGTACATTGCTCTAAACGATATTATTGTCATCTTAAGACCATTAAAGGTCACTGACATAATGATAATATGCAGTTACTCACTTTTACAGACAAGTAACTTTTAATTCATCATAGTCCGGTAGATACAGCTCTGGAAAAAATTAAGAGACCACTTGAGTTTCTGAATCAGTTTCTCTGATTTTGATATTTATAGGTATATCTTTAAGTAAAATAAACATTGTGGTTTTATTCTATAAACTATGGACAGCATTGCTTCCAAATTCCAAATACAAATATTGTCATTTAGAGCATTTATTTGCAGAAAATGAGAAATGGCTGAAATAACAAAAAAGATGCAGAGCTTTCAGACCTCAAATAATACAAAGAAAACAAGTTCATAATTATATATTCATACGTTTTAAGAGTTCAGAATTTGGTGGAATAACCCAGGTTTTTGATCACAGTTTTCATGCATCTTGACATGTTCTCCTCCACCAGTCTTACACACTGCTTTTGGATGACTTGTGATCATCCATTTTCCTCTTGATTATATTCCAGAGGTTTTCAGTTTAGTAAAATCTAAGAAAAACATAATTATTAAGTGGCCTCTTATTTTTTTCAGAGCTGTAAATCTTTTTTTAGTGCACGACAGTCTACATTGTGTGTATAGAGTTGTAGTTATTGAAGCATTGATCATAACATAAAATACTGCTTGTGTGTGTATATGTGTATATATATATACATATTAGAATTATTGAGGTCATGTCCGTTTATTGTAAGATAAATCGATAATGTCAATATAATGAAGGGCCATTCCTCTGTGTAATAAATACCCCTGTTCTGTGTGTGATGCTCACCAACCTACTCTTCGGTAGTTAGTTTTTTATTTATTTAGTTAGTTAGTTAGTTGAGAAAATGGGGTTAAATATTGGTGCTTCAAAACCCAAAAAGCAATAGTTAAATGAAGTGTTGTTGAAGAGGAGATATTCTGAGAGCTGTGGTGATTTTAAACATGCAGTTTACCTCAGACAGCCTGTGTAATTCTGTGGTCAGAACTTCTGAGGCTGAAACTGAACTGAAATACTCCAGAAACTATAATGTAGTCCACACTTCCCACCTCAGACCACAGCATCCGTCACTGTTAGTCCCTACTTAGCAGCAAGGGGCAAGAAATAACAGCTAATAAACCAGTTAAACATGCAACCCATAACAAAAAAGTCTCTACTGTCCAAAGAAGACTTTCCACCACATTTCTGTAACATTGCTGTGAGTATGTAAATGCATTTAGCAATAGCGCTGCACAATATATCGTTTAAGCATCGTCATGATGTGCGCTTGTGCAATAGTCACATTGCAGGATGTGCAATGTCATCTAAGGCAATTAGATCAAATACATCTTGTTGCAATGTTTTGATTCTTGACACAAGAAGTAGATACACAGTGTTTTAATGTTCTGAGAGAACAGCACTGTCTCTGTATTTGTGTGAGTGACAGGCTGCTGCTGCCTGAGAAGCACAATGGGGGCGTTGGGAGCGGACGTGACAATTTTGCACAAATATTTCCAGTTACAGCCAAAATCATGCTTTTCTTCCAAGAAAAACGATCTTATTTACCTTTTAAAAGGTTGTTAAATGCTCAATTAAAGGGCTAATTACTGATGTTTTGCTCTATTCCTTGGGTATTGAGTGCTCGGCTGATTTTAACGCATTGATTCAGCTTTTGGTCGATCCGGATCTCTGAGGCGAAAAAGCGTGGATGTGGGAGTGGGGCTGGTGATGTCACAGGTCCTGCATTGTTTAATATCGCGATATATATAGTTGAAAAAAAACATTGCAATAAAAGTTTTCCAATATCGTGCAGCCCTATTTAGCAACGTTGACAGAATGTTGGGAATGAAGTGGGAGGTGGGTGGCCCAACTAATTCGAACTAAAAGTACTGGATGGAGCACCACCATCATTCTAGACAACACAGTTCCACTGCACCAAAGCTCAATTCAATAGTATAAAGCATGGTCCAGATTCTAATCCTATTTTAATGGCAATACTTCTCAACAGAGACTAGAGAAGCTGTGTATTTCCGTTTTCACATCTGTATCAGCAATAATATAGATCATCTTAAAATATTTATTAAATGAGGTATCCACAAAAATGTGCACCTATAGTATATACACTCTTGTTTTAAAAAAGCTATTAAAAAGGTGGTTGTGAATCAGTGTGATCAGAACTAATTTACTTCTCTCTCTCTCTCTCTCTCTCTCTCTCGTTCTCTAGATAACACAGAAGGGTACGATCCCGACTACGACTTCCTCCATCAGGATCTTTCCGTATCCGAGCCTTTACCGTTTCCCACAGGTCCCAGCAGTTGCCTGAGCCCTCTCCCAGAATGCCTCAGTGAATCTCCGTCCCCTGGCCCCACCCACTCCCGCTTCAGTGCCCCCCTGACCAGCCAGAGCTCTCTGGATCAATGGACTCCACCCTCCTCTGCTGGGGCGTCCAATGGGGAGCAGCCCCCCGCCCTGCCGCAGAAGAAGCGGCGTTCGGCTCCGATCCTGTCGACCTGCCAGCTGTACGAGCGGCTGCCGTCACAATACGACAACTTCCCCGAGGAGGACTCGCCCACCCCGCCGTTTCCATTGGTAACACCTGTGTCTCCCGGGACGCAGTGTAACGGGGGCGGAGTCCAGTCTCCGAGTTTCTCCAGTGACAGCCCTCCACCTCTACCAGAGAAGAAGAGCAAAACTAGTATGTTGAGTTATTTAGTTCTGCCTATAGAAAATGTGTTCTTTTGTTTTGTTCACAGCAGGTTAAAATGATTAATGTCATTTTGAGGGTTTACATTACAAGCTACAAAATTCAGTTCCTGTCGTCAGTCTGTGGATTCTACACACCATTATTTATTAATTTATTATTAATAAATATGAATAAATTACACCTTATAAGATGAAGTTGGATACTAAGGTATTTCTAGTGAAAACCATATGAATTCTGATCTGTAGTCTGATCTAAAAGTAAATTGCCAGAAAACAGATACATGATTAAATAAGTTTAAATAACTTGCACATGTTTGACACCATCAGATCTGGGTCACATTAAGGCTACGTTCACATTGCAAGCCATATTGCTCAAATCTGATTTTTTGGTAATCTGTATCTGTGTGTAATGTGATCAGATCTGTTCCTGAAACGCTTCAAATGCGCATTGATACGTGTATAAACGTCGCCTTCTTCACAAACAACAAAAAAACTCATATTTGAGAGACGACTCGTAGCTTTATAAAGGGAAATAGATGTGTTAGCAGTTCATATGTGGAGGATCTTTTGCTGGAGTGGAGAGTAAACAGCTGGTCTGAAGTTCATGCTCAGGTCGAGGAGGAGAAAAAAGGACAGGCGGTTTGCTTTTGCTGTTTTTGCAGCTATAACTGCACGGCTGCACAAAGAGATGTGTGGATACTAGAGAGTGTGTGACGCATTAGTTCTGATTTGACTGTTCACATTCATGTCGCATGTCCATGGTTTGGATATGTATCCGATTTAGGACCACATATGAAAGAGACTCAAATCTGATTTAAAAAAATATATATTTGGCACGTTCACACAGCCATGAAAAAAATCTGATCTGATCCACATCTGAGTGACTTCAGCCTGCTAATGTGAACGTAGCAAGAGACACAGATTGAAATGTAGTCCCTTTCTTCATGATAGTGTGAATATAGCCTGAGTGCACAGACTACTTTTTGGTTGTTAAGTTTGTTTGTTACTCCCAGATATGAGTCATCCAAATTTAGAATTTTAGAAGATTTAGTGATAGAAAGTTTTTTGCAGTTTGTAGCAGTAGATGCAGTTTTTGATGTGTGTGTTCTCTGCCTGCAGTCATGCAGTACATGCAGTTTGTGGAGGATTACTCGGAGCCACAGCCGTCTGTCTTCTACCAGACCCCGCAGAGCGAGCGCATCTATGAGCAGCGGCGGAACAAACACTTCCAGGAGGTTTACGGCATTCACGAGTCTTACAGCAGCTCGGATTCAGTGCATGAGCCCCCGCCACCACCTGCCCTTCCGCCAAAACAGAGACAGCTGGTAATGCACACACACTCAGGCACACAACCTCTGAACATGCACGAGCATGCATATCATCACTGTCACCAAAAGAGTTGTGTCTACTAAACTGTAAATGGATTTCAGTGTAAAAACTTATTATTTCATATTATTTTAAAGCATTTCTATTGATCCATTGATTCTAAAGTTATGTAACAAAATAAATAGCCAGATTTGTCATGTCAGAAGGTGGAAAAATGGCAAAAATGCACATACAAGGTTTTAGTATGATGGCGATGATGCACATGCATGCTCACTCTAACCCAAATAAATGCACACATACTCTCACTCAAGACTCACGCACTCATGCACACACTCGCGTGCCAGTTCACGCATTATCAGTGATTAATGGACAACCCCTGGGGAACAGAGCCAGGTTAGAGGTTAAACCCCTGAAGGTCAGAGGTCAAACTGTGGTACCTGTAAGAAGATCAGCGTGGGCAGCAGGGTGGCCACTTCAAAGGACATTAAGAGGACAGAGTGAGGTCACTGATTAATGATTTATGAAGTAATTAATGAGTAAACATCATGATTTCCCATTGAGAAACAAAGTAGCGACAGGTGGGAATCTCCACTGAGCTGAACGGAAAGGTGGGAATTTGGTATGTGAGGAGTTTTGAAAGGGGATTTTAAAATACAATAAGTATCACAATACAGAGGTTGTGATTCAGGATATTAAGATATATTGCAAAAGCAAGTGGATATCATTTTAGGAAAATTCATATAGTTTAAGAACACTGTCATATGCTTCAAATCTGAGTAAAGAAAAAGTTTCATTTTCATCCAATCAGAACAATGTCGACAATGTCTAATATTTACATTCGTCGATTATAAATTTCATTGTGAATTAATAGTTAATTTGTAGCAGTACAGCTTTACACAAAGTGCTGGGGACAGAAGCGCAATGGAAGCTGGGTAATGAGCTCATTAACACACAGTTTTCACTCCAGTTGGTCTTTGTCTCCAAAATTGCCCAAACTCAACAGATTGCATATTTACTCACTAAATATCAGAACTTTCCACACTTAAACATCTGGACATTTAAATGGCTTTTAAATCTCATGTTCAGCTGTTTCTATCATTTTTAGATGTGAAGGACCTGGCTGATATAATTTTTGACTAATCAATAGGGGTGTCACGATTTCGATATTTTATCGAAATCGACTGTAATTATGTCATGGTCTCGAGCATTGAAGTCAAAAAGATGATCAACGATCCCTCCCTCTAAGCTACGCAAGCACGCATGCACTACGCAAATGGCACAGCACAGCTCTTTCTCCAGAGAATGTGGACATTCTCATCTTCTTAAAGAAAAACTTGAAAATATAAAAATAACAGTTGTTTTGTGTAGCCTCAAATATGTTAATAGTTTTGGTACCTTAAGGAGCATCTTTCTCTCAGATAAAGTTAATAATATATCTTTATTAAAGAAAAAACTTGTCATTCTCAGGGACCAAGTCTTATTTTTCATGTTTAACTGTTATAGTAGGATAGAGGTCAGTTTGTTAAGGCTCTAATTGTTCTATTATTTTGTACATGACTGTTCCTGTATTTTATTATTATTTATTTTATGTTGCAAAATTGCAGTTTTAATAGTGCACATGGCTGCTACCAAAAAAAGATATCGTAAATTTGATGAATCAAACAAATGACTGACCATAGACTAATCTAAAACTGGCAGAAAATCGAGAATCGGGTCGAATCTTGACCCTAAAATCGATAATAAAATTGAATCGAGGATTTAGAGAATTGTGACACCCCTACTAATCAACTAATAGAAAAAAAAATTCTATTTTTCTATTTTTTCAGATATATCAGTATTTTCACATCCCTACAGGACATTTTTATCTTATCTTTATCTTCTTTATGTAAAACTGGCTTGTGCCCTTTTTCACTCACAAATGTTAAGTAGGGCTGTAATGGATCCCACATCTCGTAGACCGGATTATATCACGGTTTTTGAGTTATTCTTCAGATCGTTTTTAGGATCTAAATAAAAAAATTAGGACAAAAAATAATTTGCTTTCCGCTTATTACAATCAATTAAAAGTCTGTTGTAACTTATGCAAAATATTATGCCAAATAATCTGCGTATTTATGACTCACATAGACTCACATCGTTTTTGGGATCCGTTACACCCCTGTTAAGTCGGCTTCTCCACAAGAAAGCTCTGCTAATACTTATGGTGCTTAATACTTGACTTAATCAAGTCAATTTAGTCAAACCAAAACGCTCCCATACGTGGAATTTAACTGATGTAGGAAGCAGAGTTCCTCCTCCATGCTTCGTTTCTTTGTTCACGTGACATTAAATGCAATATATTAATTTTTAGGATTTTTGCCAGTTGATCCTCAGTTCATGTGCATGCTGAACTGTGAGTTGTGATCTGTACGGATCATGGATTATCTGTGGTCCATAACACCCCCTAACATTATGCAGTACCGGTTTAATGCAGTTGATTTGTGATCCATACAAATCCACCTCGACCGTTTAACGCTTATGTGAACTGTGGATTTATCACCACAGTTTAACACTTTTACTGCCACTGTTACCTTTTACAGTAATAGTTTCCTCTTCCCATAGAGCTCCAAAGAATAGATACAGACAGAGAATATTCGTGTCATGTAAACAGAGCACAGACAAGGCTGCGGAACAAACTGCAAGGCTGTTTGTTCTTTTTATTTGTTTTTTTGTTTTGAATCCGTGACTTAATTATAACAGGATATAATTGAAATTGTGAGTTTTGTGTTTTGTGATCTGTTACTCCTCTGTTAAGTCGGCTTCTTCACAAGAAATCTCTGTTAGTATTTGTAAATTCTGGTGCTTCACATTAGTGACACTGCGTGTCCTGTTTTTTAAATATGATCATGACTGTACCTGTTCTTTTCTGTCCTCTATTTTTCTTTGCTTTCCTCTTTATCAGTCACTATGTTGAACTGGTTGTCCTTTAACCTTTATTTCTCTGCTTATTTGCAATAGATTTTTCACTTTTTTCTTACTCTCTTTTTTTCCTTTCCCTTTTTGTCCTTTTTTCACTCTTGTTTCTTTTCTCTGTTCCTTTTCTCCTTTCCTTTTCTTCTCTTTATCTTTTTAGGCACCTCATTCTTCCTCTCCCTCCTCCTCTTCTTCCTCTTCCCTTTCACTTCTCCCTCCTTCCGCTGGTGTTCCGGAGGAGGCGGAGTCTGCTCTTGGTCTCAGCCTATCTATGTCTAACTCCTTCCTTAGTGGCCACGCCTCTCTGACCACACCCATGGTGAGTGAGAACCAAATAAAGGGGGGGATCTTTTATGATGTTCTGGAATTTATTGTGAGAATATCAACTAGATAGAGAGCATCAGAGTCAGGGGAGATGTTATTCTGAGCAGTTAAAAATCTGAATGTGGTTTGACAGATCAACCCCTCTCTCGTATAGCACCATATAAACATTGGTCTACACCAGTATGCCATTATTTTAAAGGTCTCATTCCATCGGGGGTTTTTTCCATTCATTTTAAAATGTCTAGCTGTGGTATGAATTAATGCCATGTGAGCTGTTTTTTGTGGGAGAAAAAAGTGACTATATAACCGTTTTTTAGTCTGGTGGAGGAGTGAAGGGGGAGAAACAATGAGATTTTGCCTCTTGCTCATGAATATTCATAAGTGCAAACACATCGCTTCTCATTGGCTAACAGCACTGCGAGGCAGTGAGATGAACAACAGTTAGAAACGTTTTAAAATAAACACATTTTTACACTAATAACAATCTTTGCAACATGTGTAAAGCCCTGCTAAGTGCAGTTCAGCCACTGATCTAGTCTTATAGTAATTGTAAAACGTGAAATCCACCGGAGATCCTATGTAAACCTATAGTTACACACAGAGGTTGGTAGTCCAGGTCCAGAGAGACCTATTTTTTTTTACAAGGAATAAGGAAAAAAGTGGATTTTATCAGAGGGACACTTTCAGGATATAATCCAGATACTGGTCATTATGTTGGACCTCCATGATCATCACTGAGGGGACTTTGGCTGCCAAAGACCTGCCCTGTCGCTGCTTCTCTAGTTGTGCTTTCTTGGTGCACTTTTATTAGTTACTGATCACTGCATCCTGGAAACACGCCCGCAATGTTTTGAAGATTTTCTGACAGAGTCGGGTCTCAGATTTCTATGCTTGTCCGTTTTTCCACAAGCATAAAAAGCGTTTCAGCACATCAACTTTAAGAACTGACTGTTCAGTTGCTGCCACTGGAAACAGATAATCAATGTTGATCACTTCATCTGCCTTTGATTTTAATGTTATGGCTTATCGGTGTGTATTACTGGTTTTGGAAACCAAAACTTCTCCAAAAAGATCATTCTAAAAAAAAAAAAAGGCCTAACCCTTCTTAGCTTTCATTGGAAATGAATGGAATTGTCTTTCTTTGGAAGTCTTTTTTTCCCACGTTTTCTTTAAATACATTATTCTAAAAAGAGAACAAAAGTGGAAGTAGAGCTGTTCCCTTAAATCTAATTCTATTGGGCTGTATTTATTCCACGATATGCATGTTTTGCTACGTGGTTTCAGCGTGTTATTTTGTGTTGTCCCGTTTTGGATCCTGCATGTGGTTAGGTTAGCCTTTGTTTGTGCTGCTTATGTTCTTTGTCAGTCCTCATTTTATTGGTTCCTTTGAGTCCTCTCAAAGTTTGAGCTTCAGATGTATTGAATTCTAAATATATAGATACACACATACACTCACCACATCATACTGTGCAGAGCTATTTTTGCCCTGCTGAGAGCTGATCTGCTGAATTCCTCAGTACTGCTGCTCTTTAATGTATGTGGTTGGCTTGGTGAGTAGGGTTGAGTTTCTCGTGAGATTCTGGTGAACTCTGCCGGATGTCTGGCAGCGCTTGGTTTTTGAAACGTTATTTAAATGCTGCTTTAAGGTTGATTATACGCTTTCCTGCCCTGATCCAGCGCTCTGGTGTCTTCTTAGTGTGCGGCTGGCCAGAGGCAGACCTGAGCGCTTTATCTAATCTCCAGTCCTGCGTTTATCTGGGTTTAAGATTTTAAGTCTCTGCTCCACGCGCTTATCTAAAAACCCCCCTTAATCTGCGTGTAGGGGTTTGGAGTGGACGTTTTGTCCCTGTTGTAAAGCCCTGCTCTCAGGTCAGCTCTGAAGGACGCAGGACTTGTGGAATATATGTTAGGGGCTGGTCCTGGGTCAGGGCTGAAATGCACGTGAGGGCTTAAACTGTCCGTTCTGCTGGAACTCTCCCCCTGGACACTTTAAAGCCAGAAGCTCTCAGCAAATGAGATGGAACGTGCAGGATTCCGGGACCCTCAGGATCATCGACACTGGCCTGTGTTACTGACCCCAGTGCCATCTTTGTGGACCCGATGCTGCAGCCTAAACAGGCTCTACGTGGCTTCCGCTGTTTTCTTCTGCCTCCGTCATAATAAACATACATATCTGCAACTATCGGCATCGTGATTTTAGAGTTGCTAGGAACTAGCCTGCTTCTCACTCCCTGTTGGGGGAATGTTTTCAGTATTTGCTTTAAACAAGATTGACTCTTGTGGTTCATGATACTTGTGACCGAGAGAACCTTTATTCTCTATCTAGCAATCATTATTGATCTAAAACAGTATAAAACGTGTTTATTAACTGAACACTGTTGCATAGTGTGCCTTTAAGCTACCAGTTAAACTATACTAGTGCTGGGCAATATCACGATATGAAATTTTTCATGTCAGGTCCAGGCAAAGAAAAGGGATGGGAAATCTCGGGTCGGTCCGGGCAGAGAAATAAAAGTCAAAGTATTCTGCTATTTAAAAGAATGGAAAATTAATAACAATAATAATATAGTTCTGCATACTAGAGTTTAGATTGTCTGCCCGAACTCATCCACACGTTTAAAGCTCCGCAGGTGGATTAATGGGTTCCTACAGGACAAACCATTCAAACATGCAGATGAGCTCTCCACACCTGATTAAAAAAAAAATCACAGTGTCTGTCTGGCTTAAAATAATTAGATACAGCTATTAAATGGATAAATCAGCGTTCATAGAAAAGACCAGTAAGATGTTCTGTATGCTAAATCAGAAAGAATGCAGCAACAAGCTTGAAGCTAATAAGCTAATAACAACGTTTAATAAAAACAGAAAAATAGATTCGAAATAGGAAAATAACCAACTAAACTAAGCTCGAAATGCTAAAAGAAATATAATATAACGAATTCTACAATATCAAAACGAAATAGTAAACGCTTAAAGCAGCAGCTTAAAGACAGAATATAAAGCTTTACCAGCGCTATGAGACGCAACACCTATAGAACAGAAGGATCAGCAGCAGCGTGACGGTTCTAGTAAAATAATTAAAATGTAAAAATACAGAACAGAGCGCCATGTACCACATAAAATCGCTCCAAGATCCTCACCAAAAATAGAAAACCATGATAGAAACCCAACCCTAAAGCCAATACATTTATCAGAGCCTACTTTATATATTTGCATGAATAATTGATGAAATTACTGTAGAAAGTATAGGGACGATAGAAGGTAAGTAGCATGATAGACACTTTTCTATCATCCCCACAATATTTATCATCATATCGCACAGCACTACACTATACATTAACATACCACAATGTACACAGTATTGCTATGATCCACCTAACCTGAAGATCGCTGCCCTGGCCTGTGGAGTGTGTATGTGGGGGATCTTTTGCACCAAATGTGCATGTGATTTCTGCCATATTCTCTTTCTCACTGACAATTCTAGCCAGACATTCTAGCCATTAGTATCATTACTACCCACTGCACTGTCCACTGTGGGTGATGATTCCTCCTTTTTATTTTTTGTACATAAGTAACATGCTATTAAATGTCATACAGATTTTTGACATGAAATTCCAATTCATCTGGCACTCACATTCCGGCCTCACTCTAGATCTTATAATTCACGTCACTTTGCCATTAGCAAGTTGGCCTGTGTTCAGCATCACTCACGAGATAACACCCCACAACTCTTATAGATTTATAAATAATCTGACTCTTTCACCCTCCTTAACTTCAAACAGTCAGCACCCATGAGCTCCTCTAAGCAGCTGTTGAGCACTGAACGTTACTGAACAATAACTGATGAACACAAAGCATGAGAAGACAGTGACGTGTAAGAAGTAGCCGATCTTAGAGCTTAGAAAGACAGCAGAACCCTTCAGATAGAATTGCTTATAAGATTTGTGAAAGGGCATATGCAAACCTGTTTGATAAATCTTCTAGTGCCAATAGAGTATTGCTTCTGTTGTGGATAAAGTACTGTCCGGAGATCAGATCAGACCTCTAAAAAAGAACTGTTAAACATGGTGGTGGTTGCATTAGGGTTGTATATTGTGGCTGAATTATACAGGAGCACATTCATAGGAAGGGAAAGGGACACATGGCAACCTCTCTACCTTTATCTCTAATGTGAAAGAACATTTTAAAGAAACTTTGTCTCAGCTGTGAGAAAGAAAGAGAGAGAGAGTGAGAGGTCGAGAGAGAGACATGGAGATTGAGTACTTGAGTATTTGACCATGTGTTGTCTTCCTTCACATGGCCACAAGTAAACACAGTGATTGACCTGTGTGTGTGAGAACCATATGGATGGGTCTCCCCCTCCTCTTTCTCTCTTGCTCTCTCTTTTTCTCTCCCTTTCTCTCTCTCTATTACTCTCTCTCTCTCTCTCTCTCTCTCTCTCTCTCTCTCTCTCTCTCTCTCTCTCTCTCTCTCTCTCTCTCTCTCTCTCTCTCTCTCTCTCTCTCTCTCTCTCTCTCTCTCTCTCTCTGTTGTGACCCTCCCTCGGGTCCCTGTGGAATGTTCGCATTCCGGAATTCCTCCGACAGAATAGAACAGGGGGATGCTTCCTGCTCTCCTAGGGTAACATGTTGAGCCGTGTGTGTGAAAGAGAGAGAGAGAGAAAGAAAGAGAGAGAGCGCGAGAGAGAGAAAGAGTAGGCTGGGTCGGAATGTTCTTGCTGGTGTCTCGACGAGTCACTGCAGGTCTCTTCTGCCCCTATCCACTGACTGTAATCTCTGCTCCTCAACAAACACACACACACACAGGAGTTGATTTGTTTGGACGCATCCCTGCAGCTAAGGTTTAATTTGAAATCTCTTTCTGGACTGAGGACTATCTAGGCCAGTAGGTGCTCAAGAACATGTTCCTCAAGCTTCACTGCTTTAGTGTTCTCCTGTGAGCGTATTGAAGCATTTTGATTATCATGATGACATAATGGATAAAGATGCTCTGGATAGTAGTGAGTTATGAAGAATCTTTGGACGACTTAAAGATCTTCATGTTCACACATCTCTCACAAGTTTACAAGCTTTTGTTTGTTCATTTGTTTCTTGGATTTTGATATCTTGATAAGACCATTTGTGAGGCCACTGTGTCTGTCTCAGTTATTGATCCCTACAAAATTTGCATTTAAAATTCCATGTTTAATATCAAATGTATGTATTTTTGTTTCTAAATACAAAGAAGTTTAAAATCAAATACCTGATTTTTATTTTTAGGCAAAATAAAATAAATGATTCTGGTCTCAAATCATTGTGGATTTACATGTTTAAATGATACATTGGCACACCTGAAAATATAAAAAAAAGCATGTTTCTTTATAAAAGCAAAAAAAATTAAATATATTTTGTGCAGTGGTAAAAAAAAAAGTGCCAAAAATGTATCAAAACTTGCCAAAAAACTTGCTTTGTATTTTGCATTCAACATTCAGTAAAATGTAATTTTGTTTGGTTTCGGGCCAAACGTTTTCATGAATATATATATAAAAAATGCCATGATGGTACTATTGCTGATATTTCCTACATTTGAGTTTATTTGGGTAAGCAATTGGAGTTTGGATGCTTTTTTTAAGCCACGGATGTTGACTCCCCCTCTTTCTGCTTCCTCCTGGTCCAAAAGATTTAAAACAACAGTTTTCTCATCCAAAGTACATTTTTCTAGCCACTAGACCTCAGCATTAATAGATCTGAGGCTACATAGATTGATAGATCCACACCTGTCAGAATAATGGAAGAGCATTTATCAGTGCTGTACCCAGCATTTTATAATCCTTTGAATAAGCTTTTTAGAAAATACAGTTTTATATGCACCAATACATAAACAAACTTAACATGCCCTGAGAGCGCCCTTTAAAGTTCAGTAGGATTTCCAGTCAATCCTATCAATTGCCATGGATATCTTATTTTGGGTTTTATTTCTATAGGTAATCCTGCAAATGTTAACAGTGTGTTTCTGTGTATAAGCATATCTCAGGCATTTATTGTCCCTTTTCTCTCCCTGTAGAGCGAGAGTGCCAATGATGAAGGTGGAGAGGGAGAGGGAGAGGGAGAATATGTGAATCTGTACTCCGCCACACAGGCCAACGGTGACGCTACACACCACCCAGTGAGTACCTGCTGCGTGATTGTAAATGAGAAAAAAAAAAAAACTTCCTCTTTAATATAAATAAATCTATTTAGAAAAAGGAATTAAAATCAGCACATTTAACACCTTCATTAAACACTAACATTGTAAGTGTAATTTATAAATACTCTGACTTAACCTTCAGCAGCCACGCGCTCCTTTAAGCTGCTGCAAACCACTCTGAACATTCCAATAATAAAAAAAACCCAAGTTCCTCAGTTTTAAATAATGTTAAAAAATGACAGTTAATAAGAACAGTGTAGGTCATTTTGAGATCTGAAAGTCATTTTGAGATCTGTGAAAGCTTTCAGATAGAATTTGCTAATAAGATTTGTAACAAAAAATAAAAATAAATCCCCTGTTTGACTGTAAAAGACCTTTAGGAAGATCCTATTGTATTCCAATTGAGTTCTATTGCAAATAGAGCATGTTTGCTGTTGTTATTACAGGTATGATTAGAGAAAAGGGATGCAGGATTTCATGAAAAGAAAAATCCTTTGGAAAGAACTGTAAAACATGGTGGTGGATGGATCACAATGTTTTATTGATCCTTTCAGTCTCAGATCATAGGATGAGTAAGGGACAGGGACATTAAATGTAATTGACTGTAATTATAGTGTAGAAAGTACACCTCTGCCCAGCTACAACTGCACAAGACTCTCTATTGCTCTGTGTAAGTGAGATGTATTAATTTATTTTTCTTTATGTAATTAATTTATTTTATTTCATTTTTGTATGTGTGTATATGTGTATATATATATATATATATATATATATATATATATATATATATATATATATATATATATATATATATATATATATATAGCACTGGAAAAAATGAGACCACTTAAAAATTGATTTAAAAAAATGAAAACATCTGGAATATAATCAAGAGGAAGATGGATGATTACAAGCCATGAAAACAAGCTGAACTGCTTGATTTTTTGCACCAGTAGTGCACAAAAATGACCGTGTATATCACCAATAAACTTTGACTTCAGATTGAAAATCTAATTTTTGATGGTTCCACAGCCATTTGTAACTGGCTTTGAATTGTGGAAAAAAGGCCCTGTAAAACAGAAGCCTTAACATGGGGCTAAAGGGGCTAATTATTTATCTATTTAAGACACCACTGTGCCGAATCAATTTATGAACCACCAAAAATTAAGAAGTTTATCATCCTTTATATCGGCCTGTGTGAATGCACTCAGCCTTTAATCTTTCTTTCTCTGTCTCCAGGATGTGCCCACACACTGTGATGATGTCATTCAGGACCCCGCCCCCCATATACCCCCGTCCAATAGTAAGGAGGCTTTAGCCAAGGACAGGTAAATATTAAATATTAAATTAAGTTTGAAATGCCTTTCCATGTGTGTGTGTCTGTGTGTGTTATTACATGTGAGTAAGACATTCCGCTCCTTGTTTTTAGGTTGAAGTCTGTGGAGTCGAGTCACTCTGTCCACGAGGATGTGGATGAGCTTTCACTGGTGGATCATAAAGAGATCATGACCCGCATCACTCTCAAAGCCGAGGTACTGCCCTTCATACCTGCAGCACAGCATCTGCCTCCTATAAATCACTGCTGCACATTCACGTATCATTACACTGTTGTCCCCAAACACATCACTGAAGGGTTTTTTATTGTTTTCAGATTATAAGGCGCATTATCAATTAACATCTATTTTCTGGTCTGTTTTCATACATAAGGAGCACTGGATTATAAGCCACATTATGCAACGCTAGTAAGCAGAGCTAGCGCTTAGTGCGGTTAGCGGCTAATGCTAATGCTGCTCCAGCAGTGTTGGCTGAGGTTAGCAACAGGCTACTGATCAATAATACTCACCTCTAAATGGCAAAAGAGCTATTGCTTAGCGCGGTTAGCGGCTAATGCTAATGCTGCTCCAGCAGTGCTAGCAGGTGTTAGCAGCAGGATACAGGCTGATAATACTCACCTCTGTATGGTGAATGAGCTAGCGCTTAGCTCAGTTAGCAGCTAATACTGCAATAACACAGCCCAAAAAAGTTTTCACAGTAAAAACTCCATATTGTAGTATTTCAATATTCTTGAAAGCTTTTTTTATTGTATGTTTGGAGTTTATGTGCATTTACTACATATGCTGCATGTACCTTTTGTGGTAGATGTGTGTTGTCGCATTACTTGTTTCATTATTATATATTAGGGCTGAAACTAATGATTTATTTTGGAAGTCGACTAATCTGACAATTATTTTTCCGATTAGTCAGCAATTATTTCTGCCATGTGCTACATCTCTGATTGCAGTGGGAAGGGCTCCTGTTTCTAGCTTTCTCTGTCTGTGCTTTAAAATGATAAAAACAGCTGGACATGTGATTTAAGTGTGGTTGGAATGTAGAGAACATTGCCATTTAAATGTGGAAAGTATTTATTTAGGAAATGTGAAATCTGTTGTGTTTGGGCACTTTTGAAGACTGAGAGCGAGTACAGCACCCTTTTTCCTTTGTGTTTCTGTCCCCTGTATTTTATGTAGTGCTACTAATTAACGATTAGTCATCAATGAACATTTGGAGTTTTAATAATCGATTATATGTCGATTATATCGACTAATCATTGCAGCCCTATTATATGTTTTTTTATTTTGCTACAATATTATTTATACAAAATCAGGGTCTTGGTGAGTTACTGTTTATGAAATAGACAATTTTTTATTGTTCCTTTGTTTCTACTGATATTAATTTAAAAAATTCATATCGCCAAGAATATTGTTATTGCAAAAATACACTGAAATATCGCCCTCCCCTAAAGGAAAGGGCAGTGGATGGTAATGCCAGAAAACAGAGCAATATTTAATTATAAAATGCAGACATCCCCACACACACACATCCTGCAGGTCAGTGCCGAGTACTTTGTCTTCAATCGTACATGGCAAAAAAGTAATGAGATACTAGGGTTGGACGATGTGGCTCTCAAATAATATTACGATATTTCATGGTAACGATACTCTTAGCGATATGACAAATCACTGAATTAAAAAATATAGATTTCAAGAGTACTCTACTGCACCAAAATAAGAAAATATTTGATTACTGCATTAAATATGATATTGCACACCTCTAACTGAGATATTAAAAAAATACAAGAATTTTATAAAAAATTGTAACAGAAGTCAATTATCAGAATATCATGATACTAATAATGCACTCCAAATATCTCCATATATCCAGGATTAAAGTAAAATTATTGAAACTGGACAAATATAATCTGTCTCTAGTAGATATATAATGGGAAATGAGAACGGTGTGATTTTTTTTCTTTTGCCAAAAACAGCAAAAAGGTAGTACCCTAATGTGATAATTAAATGTGGGTGAAATATTTCAGGCACAATATTTCAGAGTATAATATCATTCACAATATTCAAAAATGTTGGAATTATTTTTGCATACAATATGATAAGGCACACCCCTACTAGATACCATCTTAGTTCCATAAATTGGGACTTGTGACATGTCTGTGAATAATTGCGTCTCTCAGGTACTGGAAGTGGGAAGTAGTTTGATTAATTCTGGTCCAAACGGATGCTTACATCACCTTCATGATGAATCACTCAGTCGCCCTGTTTTATGAGGAGACTGACTGTGGGGGAAAAAGGCGTTTACGTTTCCCTGTTCCTGAGTGAGCTGTTTGTCGGTACGGTGTCGCCCTCTGCTGGCCACTGGAGTTTACTGCGGCTCGGCAGCGTCTCACTCATACTGCATTCAGCATGTGTGCCATGGCTGCAGCAGTCTGCCAACAGCAGCTGTGTGTGTGTTGATATTTAATACAAAGAGCTTATATTTCATATGGCAGGGCTGTGTGTGCTTGATCTGCCTTTGGATATAAAAAGAGTAGGGCTGGACAGTGTGTGTGTGTGTGTGTGCACATGTGCATCTATGTTTAAGAGGCATTTGGAGTTTCTCTGCAGAGGCAGATGTCAGTCTTGCAATACACACACTGACACACACAGACACACAGAGACACACACACACACACACTCAGCTGGTGCAGTATTATAGGGAGCTGGCTCATTGGGCCAGGCTTGACTGGTCTGCAGTAATATCGCTCACTCTCTCACTTTTTCTCTGTCTCTTTCTCTCTCTCTTCCCCATCCCTTTTCTATCTCTCTCTCTCTCTCTCTGATAGGGTGATGATGGGCCTGATGTGAGAGCTGGCTCCAGTGATATTCTGTTAGTCCACGCTACAGAAACGGATCGCAAAGGTAATCTGTTTGTATGCCTGTTTCTTTGTTCTTTGTAACTTTTCTTTTTTGGCTTAAAATATTTGCATGCCTTAATAAAACATGTAATTT
The DNA here is from genome assembly GCF_023375975.1 of Astyanax mexicanus. NCBI lineage: Eukaryota > Metazoa > Chordata > Actinopteri > Characiformes > Acestrorhamphidae > Astyanax > Astyanax mexicanus. The sequence continues at coordinate 27,014,072 of NC_064424.1, read as the reverse complement.
ATTTCATTATGCATGTTAAAAATAAATGATTCTGTTTTTATGTGATGTATTTTGTGTATCTATTTTTCACTCTCTCTCTCTTTTTACATATTACAGACCTGGTCTTGTATTGTGAAGCTTTCCTGACGACGTACAGGACCTTCATCAACCCCGAAGATCTCATTAAAAAGCTCCACTACAGATATCCTTTACTGTGTGTGTGAAACACCTACAGCTGTCTATATGGGAAAGTGAGAAATTATCAGCAAGAAATGTTTTAAGGGAAATGTCACAGATATTCTGTGGCTATTTCTCTGAGTAATTAAATGTATAAGGTGTGAAATCGTTTAGAGAAGTTATTCAGAGTGGGTGTAATGTGAAATGTTCTGTTCTAGAGGAACTTCTCCGAATTCGAATTGTTCACAGTGGTGATGAGTGGAACGTCTGAATCTTTGAAAACTGCATCATAGGAAATGATTACATCAAAAATAGTTATAATAACATCCACAAGGGTGGAACAGTACATGCAGGGTGTTTAAAGCATAATAGTTTAATGAAAATGTAGGTTAAGGCTTTCTGATTATGCTGTGGGTCAAGCCTATAGGTTGTGACTGTGGGTCAAGACTGGGCTGGGGCAATGGGTCAAGCCTATAGCTTGAGGCTGTGGACCGAGCCAGTAGGTCAAGGCTGTGGGCCAAGCCTATAGATTGAGGCTGTGGGTTGAGGCTGGGATAAGGCGATGGACTGAGTCTATAGGTTGAGGCTGTGGGTCGAGACTGGGCTGGGGCAATGGGTCGAGCCTATAGGTTAAGGCTGTTTCTCGAGGCTGTGGGTTGAGGCGGGGTCAAGCCTATAGGTTGAGGCTGTGTGCCGATCCAGTAGGTCGAGGCTGTGGGTTGAGCCTTTAGGTTGAGCCTTTAGGTTGAGGCTGTGGGCTGAGGCTGTGGGTTGAGGTTGTGCTGAGCCTGTGGGTTGAGGTTGTGCTGAGCCTGTGGGTTGAGGCTGTGGGTTAAGGCTGGGTCGAGCCTATAGGCTGAGACTGTGGACCGAGCCTATAGGTTGATACTGTGGGTTAAGGCTGTGCTGAGCCTATAGGTTGAGGCTGTGGGTTGAGAATGGGTTGTGCCTCTAGGTTGAGGCTGTGGACCAAGCCAGTAGGTCGAGGCTGTGGGCCGAGCCTATAGATTGAGGCTGTGGGTTAAGGCTGGGCTGAAGCAATGGACTGAGTCTGTGGGTTGAGGCTGGTCTGAGGCGATAGGTTGAGGCTGTAGGTTGAGGCTGTGGGTCGAGGCTGGTCTGAAGCGATAGGTTGAGTCTCTGGGTCGAGGCTGTGGGTCGAGGCTGGTCTGAGGCAATGGGCCAAGCCAGTAGGTCGAGACTGCAGGTTGATTCTGTAGGTTGAAGCTGTGGGTCAACGCTGGTCTGAGGCGATAGGTTGAGTCTGTGGGTCGAGGCTGTGGGCCAAGTCTATAGGTAGAGGCTTGTCTGAGGCGATGGGCCGAGCCTATAGGTTGAGGCAGTGGGTCAAGACTAGGTTGAGACTGCGAGTCGAGCCTGTGGGACTATGGGTGATTCTGGCCAGCACAGGCATCTTGTTTCTCAGTCCTGGTGCTGGTTCTTCTCCCCTGTCCTACCCGAGGATTCCCAGCTTCAGCACACCCCTGCAGTTCTAAAGGGGCTTGTAAAAAAGCGGATAAGCTATTTAAGTCAGGTGTGTTTGGCGCAGGAAAAGCACTAAATGTAACTATTTCACACCAGGGCTGTGTGTCTCACTGTACCACTAAGTTTCTCGTTTGTAATTGTGTATGTATGTGTGTTTTTTCTGTGTTATTTCCTGTGAAAGTTTTGTACTTAACTGCGGTGCACATATACTCATTTCTGCCACAGTCCGGACACGTTTAAGAAGCGCGTCAGTAAGAACACCTTCTTTGTGCTGGTGAGGGTGGTGGATGAGCTCTGGTGAGTGCACTTTATCTCTCTAATGATCGGAGGGGTCTCAGATCAGTTTCAGTAAGATTGTGACAAGTTTGAGGTCAATGTTTATTTAGTATTTCATGTTTTGGAATTGGAATTTTAGAATGAACCCAAATAAAAAACAGTGTTTAAAATGTGCTGTTAGTTATGTAGTTATTGATATGTAGGTTAGAGCAACTCTGCTATGGCTGATTTATACCTGCTGTGGGTGCAGCACATTCCACTCAACCTAATGTAACACAGTGTTATAATTCTTGTGTTTCTGTCCCCTGGTTCCTTTTTAGTTGAATTACTATTGCTTCATGTTTATTGAATTCTTGTTTTCTAATCATGCTTAGAGAACTGTTTCCTGTATAAACTCTTGTCTTTATATAGTATGAAAAATATATAGCTCTGGAAAAAATTAAGAAACCACTTCAGTTTCTGAATCAGTTTTTCTGATATTGCTATTTATAGGTATATGTTTGAGTAAAATGAACATTGTTGTTTTATTCTATAAACTACAGACAACATTTCTCCCAAATTCTAAATAAAAATATTGTAATTTAGAGCATTTATTTGCAGAAAATGAGAAATGGCTGAAATAACAAAAAAAGATGCAGAGCTTTCATACTTCAAATAATGAAGTTCATATTCATACAGTTTTAAGATTACAGAAATCAATATTTGGTGGAATAACCCTGGTTTTTAATCATATTTTTCATGCATCTTGGCATGTTCTCCTCCACCAGTCTTACACACTGCTTTTGGATAACTTTATGCCACTCCTGTTGCAAAAATGCAATCAGTTCAGCTTATATATAGTTATAAGTTGAAGTAAGCCCCTAGTGGACAGTGGACAGTTCAGCTTGATTTGATGGCTTGTGATCATCCATCTTCCTCTTGATTATATTCCAGAGGTTTTCAATTTGGTAAAATCATAGAAACTCATCATTTTTTAGTTGTCTCTTTTTCCAGAGATGTATGTTATTTATTCAGTAAACACACTGACTGCACATTATTGCATAAAACATGGAGCTATTAGAAGACAGATGTTGTTGCCAGTAAATGTTCAAGAATTTATGCTTCACCACAGAGACTTGTCACATAGTTTAAATAGTTTCCGAGTGGTTTGCACTATGCACATCCACAGTATGCGTAGACCAACCCTTAGATAAGCACAGGTTTGGGTGCCCATCTTTCCTTTAAACTTCAGACACTGCATGATTACCTGATTACTTTATTAAGTGTGTGATTAGATAAACTAGGGCTCCTATTTTAGCAATATTTAGGTGACTCGTCAACCGTTCAGCTCAATGTAGGGTGTGTTAGTGTATCTTTTCTATCATAACTACGGGAAAAGTACTACTTGTGCAACTCGAAACACGCAAAATTGCATGTACTAATGCTCTTAATTATCATGGGTGTGTTTTGGGCATAATGTTAACACACAACGTTGACATAAATCAATTAATGTGTCACTTGTCATTCCATTTATGCTCCGAAATTGGCGGATTGATATTTTAACGTCGCAGCTAACTGGAAGGAAACTGACCTGCTAAACCATGCTGTAAAGGTGCACAAAGCAAGTCATTTAAGTAAAGCACTTTTGCTATTGTTGTTGCTATTTAAACAATGCAGGTGCAAGTTATAAAAATGGACTGTTGGCTGGGTGAAAGATAGCAATGAGCATTGCCTTGCGCAGTGTGTAAGGCCTTAGGTGTTTGATAATAACTGGAAACACATACCTCAAAAAGAGTCATGCAAATGATTATAGTTGAAATGTTAGTTGTTTTGGTTTTTATTTATTTATTTATTAATTGAGATATAAAAAACCCTCACACAGGGTTTGTACAGTCTAGAAAACCTGGAAAAGTAATGGAATTTAAAAAATAGCAATTTCCAGGCCTGGATAAGTTTTGGAAAAATAAAAAAACCTGAAAGTTTTGGAAAAGTCATGGAAATTCACTCTACAATTCTTAGTGTTTCAGTTTATCAATAAAGAAAATCAAATTTAAGCTAACAAATACATCAGCTTAGATTTAATTCAGTGATTTAGCCCTAAACATTGGAGCTCTCAGGATCTGACACACATCTTACACCTACTGTAATAAATTTTAATTATAGTTTTAGTTGATTTTTGGTTTTATTGTCTGTGTCTGCACTGATGTTTTAAAAATCGTAGGGTCATAAAACTTTGTTTTGAAGGCAAGAAAAAAAAAACATGAAAAAAATCATGGAAATGTATTGGTTAAAAAGTATATGAACCCTGCCCACATGTAAAGTTGCCATTTAAAATATTTAAAAATGCCATTTTTGTTCATTACATGTCTATGTATATTTATATATGTTTGTGTGTGTTTCAGTCTGGTGGAGCTGACTGAGGATATCCTGAGGCAGCTGATGGACCTGGTGTTTCGACTGGTGTGTAACGGGGAACTCAGTCTGGCTCGGGTTCTCCGCAAGAACATTCTGGATAAAGTGGAACAGAAGAGACTACTGCGACACACACACATCCTCAAACCGCTCGCTGCACGAGGGGTCTCTGCTAGGTAAAACTCACACACAGAATCAGGTGGCTGTGTCGGGACTGTGCTTCTTTTGTATCACCTGTATGTGTAACTCTGTATGTCTGCTTCTCTCTGCAGACCCGGCACCCTGCATGATTTCCGCAGTCATGAGATTGCTGATCAGCTCACGCTTCTGGATGCCGAGCTCTTCTACAAGATTGAGGTACACGTGTTAAAACACTGAGGAGCACTCGTACTCAAGTATTTAAGCGATGTTGGATCTAAAGTATGATGTAACGCTGATGAAATCTCTTTTTTAAATTAGATTCCAGAGGTACTTCTGTGGGCGAAGGAGCAAAACGAGGAGAAGAGTCCCAATCTGACTCAGTTTACAGAGCACTTTAACAACATGAGCTACTGGTACTTCCACATTACTCACTATATGCAGTACACTACACTTTAATAATTATACATACAGGACTATAGACCACTATACCACCACTGTATGCTCTGTAGTTAAACTTGAAACACTGTGCTGGCGTATACATGCAACCACATTATCATTCAGTGAAATTCATCACTTCGAGTGATGTAGGGCTGCAACAACTAATCAATTCAATCAATAAAATTTTATTAAAATAGTTAAATAATCGAGTACTTTGGTCTACATGATTATACACATACAGTTGCTACCCCTAAAATGGGCAGTTTAAGAGGCTGCTAGAGTGGTTAAACAAAACATGTCTCATTTTTAGTAAATATGTATCTCACTTACGTTTAGTGAACAAGTTAGTCTTAGCATCCCCCTTTCCACTGTAAATTCCACCTTAAATGTGGCAGCTCAACCAGCAGGTCCAAAGCAAGCCGTAGTTTCAGTGAAGCTAAAGTTAGCGACAAGATCTATTTTTTTCTATTACTTAATGTTATTAGAGCCCGTTAGTAGTTAAACAAGACATGTCTCTTTTTTAGTAAATTTGTATTTCACTCAAGTTCAGAGAGTTTTCCGTTCCACCTTAAATGCAGTGGCAGTTACATTCAGAGTAATCCAAACAGAATAACTAATATAAAGCCTTTGACAAGGTCTTTTCTGACTTTGATGTTGCGTGAACGTGTATATTTACATTACATAATGATAATAATAAAATCAATCTAACTGTTGGGTTTATTTTTTATGTAAACACTAATGCTTTAAGGGTAGGTTGCATGTTTCTTATCCAATTACAAAATTAGTACAAAAACAGTTTGGTTTATTTAAGTAAAATGTTCTAAAATGGGCTCTGAGTTGTGCAGCGAGCTCAGTGCTGCCACTATAATCAGGAGATTGCTGGTTCGAATCCCGTTCATGTAGCTTGCCATCGGCTGCCGGAGCCCTGAAAGAGTACAATTGGCTTTGCTCTCTATGGGTGGGTAGATGGAATGATGTCAATCAGCTCAAGGCGTCTGTGAGCTGATGTATCAGAACCGAGTCCCTGCGCTTTTCTCCGAGCACACTGTGATGCTACTCGGTAATGCTGCATCAGAAAAGAGGCGGTGGCTGAATTCACATGTATCAGAGGAAGCATGTGCTAGTCTTCACTCTCCTGATGTGTTGGGGCATTATTAGTGATACTAGTTTACTATTACTAGTGATAGAATCCGAATGAGTGGGTTGGGTAATTGTAAATTGGCGAAAAATGGGCTAAAAATGTGAAAGGAAAAAAAAAAACTCAATTAACAATGGATTAGTTTAATATGTTATTTTGATAATAGATTATCCTATAATCAAAATAACTATTAGTTGCAGCTAGGGGTGTGCCAGATCATATCGTACGCGATAATATCGTGAACGATATTATACTCTAAAAATATCGTGCCATATCACTCACCCCCACTTATTACATCAGGGTACTACTTTTATCACACTGTTTTCATTTTCCATTATATATCTACTAAAGACAGATTATATCTGTCCAGTATCATTTATTTTACTTCAATCCTGGTAACATGGAGATATTTAGAGTACATTGTAAGTCACCATGACATTCTGGATCATTGACTTCTGTTACAAATCTGATCAAATTCTTGTATTTTTGTGTATATTTTATTATAAATTTATATCGCCAAGAAATACCGTGATATTATTTTAGTGCCATATCGCCCACCCCTAGTTGCAGCCTTAGAATGATAAATATGATATATATGTGATATCCGAGAATGTTGAGACAGATATCCCCCCATTTTTTTTTTTAAAGCTCAAACTTATAATTCTTCCAACCCACATATTTTTGATGTCCAATGAAAAACATGTATCTCTAACTTTATAGGAAAAGGCAAAAATATTATTTTTTTCAAAAAAATCTTCTTGAAACTGGTCTTCAGGGACCCCACCCAGATGGTCCAGATTTTTGCTCCAATTATATTCACAACACAGACCTGAGCAAAAATATGAAGGTTCTCTTAAGAACAAGTTTGAGAACCACCACTGCACTACTAGAATACACTAACTGTTGCTGTGTGTCCTCCTGTCCACCAGGGTGCGCTCTATAATCATCCAGCAGGAGAAAGCTCAGGACAGAGAGAAGCTGCTGCTCAAGTTTATTAAGATCATGAAGGTAAACTTTTAAAACACAGCCTGTTGTTATTTTCATCATTAATATATATGAGAAAATGCATATAAATGATATGATCAGAAAATAAAGCAATTTTTTTATTTCTTTTTGTATTATAGCATCTGCGGAAGCTGAATAACTTCAACTCATATTTGGCCATTCTGTCGGCTCTGGACTCTGCACCAATCAGGAGGCTCGAGTGGCAGAAGCAGACGTCAGAGGTCAGTCATAATGAGACGTTGAATTTTCATAAATTTTTAATGTCCTGTGTTGAAGATCTGTTGATGGCTTGGAAATAAATTACAGTATATTTATGAGCTCTACTGATTACTCTCTGTCTCCCTCTCAGGGTTTGGAGGAGTACTGCACTTTGATTGACAGCTCGTCCTCTTTCCGAGCTTACAGAGCAGCGTTAGCTGATGTGGAGCCACCCTGCATCCCTTACCTGTGAGTGTGTGAGAGTGTGTGTGTTTGACTGTTACAGTACAAAATATTGGGCCTCTGAGAACATGAGCGATAAAGTTATTCATCAGGGCAGTAAATACATATTTCTACAGTCACTACCTAGTACCTAGTGTATCTGATATAAACAGGTATATGAAATTATCGTCTCTTCTTCTCCGATTTTTCAGGGGGTTGATCCTGCAGGACCTGACCTTCGTTCATCTGGGGAATCCAGATCTTATTGAAGGAAAGGTGAATTTTTCAAAGCGCTGGCAGCAGTTCAACATCCTCGACAGCATGAGACGCTTCCAACAAGTGTGAGTACTGAGCTTTTACTTACTCCCTTTTACTTTTCAGGTTAATTATTATTAATAATTCATAGAGATGTACCAATCCAGGGTTTATAGCCTCCTCTGTTCTGAACACCCCGTTTATTGCTGATAAAGAACCAAAGTACAGAGATGCAGTTCTCCTGCTGATAGAATAGACATGTTTGTTTCCCCAAACAGCTGTTAAGAAATATTAAGGATGATATTTTATGTAGTAACTCAAAAAAATGATCAGGATGTATGATCATATAGTAACTGGCAGTTCTTTATTTGAACATCATCCGTAGTACGTCACAGAAATCTGTGTGGGTTTTGGCCTCCGAATCTGCCAACCGACATTCCCCCAGTCCTATTTCATAACACCAGTCAGGTTGCCAGGTTTAGACAACAGAATGCAAACAGTGTGCTGAAGTCTTAGGAACAGGTGAGCTGGCAATTTTTGAGCTAAACGGGTAATCACTGAGCTTCAGGAAGGTTGCTTACTATAGCTACGTAATTTACTACAACTGAAATATATAGAACTTACTTTCACTGATCAGCTACTGAGGAAGACTTGTCATCACCTGCCACTGTGTGTCAATCTGGCAACTTGCATGAGCTTCACATCTGGGGTCAAGCAGGTGGAGAAGAAAACTCTATCCGGTGTTTGGGAATTGGTCTCCTGTAGCCATTTCACACTCGTTTTCATTTATTACTGATTTTTCCTAAAAGGAATAGAATATCTTTGTTGTTGCACAAGTAAAACAAAACTGGATGGTTTTAGGTAGAGTGGCTTAAACCAATCAGTGCACAAAAGATATATAATCTCAGATATTACAATACATTTTTCACATTTCACTGAAGATTTTTTGAGACTCTTAATCAGAGCTCTTCAGATCTTGACCTTGAGTCCAGTTTCCACATCTGTACTTTGTAATCTTTGGTTGGTGTGTCAGTACATTTTCATTCACTGCATTTATCTAATATGCTGTTTTAGAGCACCTCACAAGGTTACTCTTGTGACGGAGTTTTCCAATGCAGAATTAGAGGAGTCTTGCCCAAAGGCATAGTTACCCAGACAGAGAATTGAACCCCAGTATTCCACCTGGTGTTGCTGGCTCTCTGGCTGAGTGTGGTGCTATCTGTTGTGCCACATCATCTATTAAGTGGCCAATTAGTTATTATAACGGTATCCTTTAATTCCACTGAGAACAAAATCCAGGACTGGACACTAGATTCAAGGTTTCAATCTATTCTGTTATCTTCTCTAAATGCGCCTCAGTGCTGTAGACTGTAATGAGTAATATGATTATTTTGGTAGTCGACTAATCTGACTATTATTTTTTCATTTAGTCATTTAGTCAGTGATTATTTCTGCCATGCCCTCCATCTCTGCTTGCCTAGTTTCCTTTATAGATTTTTTAACAATAAACCGTAAGATTTACATAAACTTCAAACGTCCAAAACATTGCCCTTTAAAGGACCATTATAGATTATATTTTTAGTAGTAAATGATAAAATTCTCAGGTTTTTTGATCAGATATTAAGAAAACATGCTAAGTTAAAGCACTGGCAGCTCTTTTCAGCAGGGTTCAGCCAGTATGTTTTTTTAGGACAGTGCAGTCCATCATGTCGCCTCTGACTGCTATTTCTGTCCCCAGTCCTTTAAATAATTGATTAGTCAAAAATGAACATTTGGAGCCTACACAATTAAAAAAAAAAAACATTGTTGATTATAGCAACTAACCGTTGCAGCCCTTATGAGTAATGTCTGTTTATGCCACCTAGTGTGCTTTGCTAGAATAAAACAAAGTATTAGAACTAGATCAGGCTGGAAAAACTGCTGTGTCCTGGTTCATTAAAAAATAAGCTAGTGGTTCTTACCCCCACTCATGCAGCTTTGCCATCAAGCTGCCGGCGCTCAGAGGGAGCACAATTGGCCCTGCTCCCTCCGGGTGGGTAGATGGAGCTCTCTCCCCACATCACTCCTGGGGTGATGTCCGCAGCACAGGGCGTCTGTGAGCTGATGTATCAGAACCGAGCCGCTGCGTGATGTTGCATCAGCAGCAGCTCGAAAAGAAGCGGTGGCTTCACATGTATCGAAGGAAGCATGTGCTAGTCTTCTCCCTCCTTGTGTGTTGGGACATCACTAGTGATAGGGGGAGTCCTAATGGGTCGGTTGGGTAATTGGCTGTGCTAAATTAGGGAGAAAATTGGAAAAATTTGAAATAAAATTATATTAAAAAAAATAATAAGCTAGTAAGTAAATAGAGATTATGAGAGGGCGGGAAAGGGTTATGAGTAGAAAGACACGGGTAAAGGAAGAAGAGTAGAGAGGGAAAAAATTTGTAGGTTGTTTCTGTTCAGCGATAATAATTTCTTATTTGCATTGTGCCTTAAGGCAATGCATGTATGCGTTTTTTTGTCTTTCTTCTCGAAAGGGACTGCTCAAAAAAATATATATGCAAAAAAAATAAGCTTTGATCAGTCCCAATAATTAATCCCCTGGATCGGGGATTCATCACAGGTACTTAATTATGATTATTGAAATTAACTGGCAACTCTCTCTGGGTTTGTGTGCGCAGACACTACGAGCTGAAGCGGAACGACGACATCGTTACCTTCTTCAACGACTTCAGCGACCACCTGGCGGAGGAGGCGCTGTGGGAGCTGTCCTTAAAGATCAAACCACGGAACATCACACGCCGCAAAACAGAGCGCGAGGAGAAAACCTAGAACCCTGTGAGCTAGAACCTCTTCCACAACGCTTTACGGCCAGGCGGCGTGAAGCTAGCCTTTCGGTGGTGAGCTAAAGGACGGGATAAAACAATTACAAACCTTTGCTGAAAGGAGGAGACTGAAGCAAACGCAATATACTTTCCCCCAGGGGAGAGGCGGAACATTATACAGATATATGCATAGACACACGTGCACACACACAGTGTAAGACTTAACTTGTATATATGCATATTTTGTGTGTGTGTGTGTGTGTGCATGTGTGTATGTGTGTGCATGTTTGTGAGAGGAAGATGCAGATATTTGGGAGGGTTTGGTTAATCTGGATCACTGTTTATGCATCAGAGAAGACCAGACGCACTCATAAATACTCAAACCCAGTGAACTCGAGCTCGAACAACGCCCGGCTCAAACTGGAGCAGCTGGACGTTCTGCTGGACGACCGCTGGGATCTGAGACGGGAAACAGAACAAGTGAAATCATGTGGGAAAACTAAAGACTTTGGGTTAAACTGGATTTTGTGCGTATGTGTGTGTGTGAGCGAGAGAAAGTGTGTGTGTGTGTGTGTGTGTGTGTGTGTGTGTGTGTTTGAGAGAGAAAAAGAGTAAAAGTATTTGTCTCCGTCCCGATGGCATCAGCCAGCTAGACCAGACTGTGATGTCACAAGTAGGGGTGGGGTAGCTACGTGTTGCCAGGCAACAGTTTGCGTATAAGTTGGGTTGTTTTTAATTGAATGATATATATTGTGTATGATATTGCTGATGTACAGCTGCGGCGTGTATTCTCTGCGTATATAGGAAGCAGTTATGAGGAGAGGAGAACAGGTGGGTCTTTTTGTATCTCAAACCAAACAATTTATGCACTAAAAAAGAAAAGAAAAAAAAAAACATCAACAAAAAGCAAAAACATTAGGACTGACGATGCTGTGATCTCTGTCAATTTGTTCCAGTGTCCACGTGCGTGTGTGTGAGGATGTGTGCAAGTCAACCAGTCTTTAAGTGTGCAAGGGTGTGTGTGTGTGTGTGTGCGCGTGTGTGTTGTGGTGTTGCTGTAAATTCCTGGGAAATTGTTTTGTGCTACACTCACCACATATTGTGCTTTCATCCACCAATAAAACTGCTCTTTCTATATATGTATTTATTTGTTTGTGAGTTTTTGATACATATTCAGGTGAAGGAAGCTCCTGGAACAATATGCTCCTTCTTTAAAGGAGAAATCTGGTGTGAAATTCGGCAAAAGAGACTAAAAAAGATGGACGCCGTGTCGCTGTTCCCATTCATTTAATGAAAATGAAGCCAAAATCTTCCGCCATGTTGGCGATTCTGAAACCCGAGTCTGCGCAGTAGAGACCAGAGGAGGGAGAAAGACTGTGGAGAGACAGCCTACTCATTTAAATAACCCCGCCCCTGAGGGCTTCCTCCACAGAGCTCACACAGTCTATGGTCCCACCCATACAGTCATTGGTGCCACCCCGGCTAGGTGTAACCCAGCCCTTTTACAATAACCACACCTTTTTGAATAGAGCTGAATAACGCTTTAAAAAACTAATTCTGTGGGGATATAAAAATGTGCGCATTACACAAACTGCATTGCAGGTAAAAGACACTGAAAGACGTTCAATAGAGTAAATACTAAAAAAAAGGACTAGCAGAGGCTGTATTAAGTGTGTATTAATATTTAATATTGTTAAAACTTTGACATGAAAATAAAAAATGAATTGCGAGTGTCTGCAAAGCTTTCACAGTTATGAAAATACATTAAACAGCAACAGAGAACTAGAAATCGGACAGTAGAAAATAGAATTCCACGGGTATATCAATGCACTAAAAGAACAGATTAATGTCCTTAAATATTAAATAGCAAAATATTATATTATTCTGTGACAGCTACACATGCATACATTATAATTAAACATACTTTAAGGCAATTAAAATCCATGTTTCATAGTATGTTTTACTAAATATAGCATTTAGTAAAAAAAAGGAAGAAAAATAAGATTTACATGAAAAAAGTCATGTAAAAATCAGGCAGTTATTTTAGGTAGTCTGCAAACTTTTATCCTTCTTAAACTTTAAAATTGGAGTAGAGCCATTCTTGAGATTCCTGAGTGAATGATAATTATGAGCACTGTACCGGTTTTACAACATTCACTGTTCGATAATCTTGAAGCCTTAAAATGATTCACGCTCCTTTTCCATTCTCACCCACTTCAAAAACTGATAAATGCTTAATGGCCAATTTAACAGAAACTCCTTCATTTGACTGGAGTTTGACTGTTGTTTTCACACCTGAAAGTCCAGACCAGTGTCCAAAACCAGGGTTCCTGTGTTTGTTAGCTACATCGTTTACATTTGGCCCGGTTAGTTTCGGTTTCACACTGCAGAACTTTGACCTGTTCTGTCGTAGGCTGTCTCTCTCTATACTGTACACTGATTGGTTTGTAGAATGTAATCAGTTCAGCAAGGTACGTTTCAAGGTGTTGTACTGAATCAGCCTTTCTAGTGCATGTGCGTCAAACAGCAGAATGAGTAACGGGTTCTCCTCAGATTCCTTTTACTTCTGTTAATAAATAAGGATTAATCTACAGTTTCAGTAGATACAGGAATCACCAACCTAATCCGTTGTGCCCATACTGCCATGTGACGTGTGTGTGAAGGGGAGTCAGATTTCAGCACAACACCAGTTCTTTTTCATCTTCTATTGTTTAATGAGTGAACTTTCTGTTATCCAAAAGTCCGAACCATCCAGAAAAGTGTTCTCGCACTGCAGACGAACCATAATCTGGTTTAGACTACATTTACATTACCAGGCTGAAGTGACTCAAACCTGTTTTTTTGCTCAATGTGGTTTAGATCAGATTTTTTTTTTTTTTTATGGCTGTGTGAACGTGCCGTATCGGATTTTTTCACTTTCACATGTGGTCCTAAATCAGATATCAAATATCCAATTCATGGACATGTGACATGAATGGGAACGGTCAAATCTGAATTCATGCATCTTTTTGTTTTTATGCATGCGCTACGTGCTTCTCTCTCGTACCCACACTCTATCTCTTGGTGCAGCTGTGCAGCTATAGCTGCAAAAACAGCAAAAGCAAACCTGGTCTTTTTTCACCTCCTCTACCTGAGCATGAACTTCAGACCAGCTGTTTGCTCTCCACTCCAGCAAAAGATGCTAACTCATCCATTTCCCTTTATAAAGCTACGAGTCGTCTCTCAAATATGAGTTTTTTTTTGTTGGTGGTGAAGAAGGCGACGCTTATACATGTATCAATGTGCGCATTTGTGGCGTTTCCAGGACAGATTAGTTCACATTATTACACACAGATACAGGTAACTTACATTTGTGAATGTGAACCGTCAAGATAGCCAAATCTGATCTGAGCAAAAAATCGGATTTGATCAATGTGGCTTATAATGTGAACGTAGCCGTAGTTGATCTGGACCATGGCCACATCTTTTTGTCCGGCTCGTGGTTTACAGCCCATTTCACACCAGCGGTTTTGATTCAGATCAAACAAGGTACTGGTAGATGTAACAACACTCATACTTTGTCTGAAACTCTTCTAGATCCTTATCAGATGTCAATTCTTCACCACAGAGCTGCTCCTGACTGGCAGTTTTGGGCGGTGAAGCCACTTTGCTGGTGACCAATGCTGACTAATGCTAAATGGGTGGAGGAGGCCTTAGGAAAGATGGAGCTTCAGTGTGTAACTCACAGTATGCACCAGTATAGCGTCAGTACACACCAGTATAGAGATCTATATGTAAGCTAGAGCTTCTAAAGTGGGCGGTATATGGAAGCACAAGGTAGGTGAAACGGATTCAAATTAGGTCCAGCTTTAGGCTCTTGTTGCTGGTCTGAGATCAGTTTATCCAGTGTATTTATCCGTTTATTCCCTGCACTGAGGCTTAGACTGGCTTTTTAGTACCTGATCTTGGATCAGCAGATTCTGTCATTTAGCTTATTCAAAATTAAAACCTTTTTCAAGTCAGATGACTTCATTAAGCAGCTACAAGATAAAATGTGTTGATTTCCTATTGATGAAGATATGTGATCAGTGTGAGGAACAGTAGAATAGTGATTATAGTCTCCTGTGTGTGTGTGTGTGTGTGTGTGTGTTCATGAGCGTGAGGTATTAAACCATATAACCTTTCTTTCTCTCTGTGTGTTAATGTGGTCGAGTGCTGGGCTCCAGTAAAGGGCGTTTTGTGGGCGTGGTCGGCACAGCACAGGCCTGTTCGGCTTCCTTGGGAACGGGCCTCTTCAAACCCTGCCCGTGGGCGTGTCCGTTAACGGCTCCTCTCTGCCACTTGCAGATGTCGCCACTCAGGATGTCCTGGATGTGCTGCACGATGAGATTAATCGCCACTGAGAAAGAGAGACAAAGAAAGAGAGAGAGAAAATCTGTGATATAAACCTGTTATTTAAATAAGCATAACTTTATTTTTTATTGCTTCTCCAAACCTTTTACACGGACAATTACCCAACCCACTCATTAGGACTCCCCCTATCACTGATGATGCCCCAACACACCAGGAGGGTGAAGACTATTATCACTCCATCTAGCACAGCACAGTAATATCATTCTTTTATCAGAAAACAGCGACTAACTTAGCTCAGAATAACAGTTAGCTGTTAGCCAATGTGCCTAAACTTCTATTGTGTGCTTCATAATAAGAGTCCTACTTTACTAAACTTTTTAATCAATAGATGGACAAATAGATACAAAGTTAATATTGAGGACAAAAGAATGAGAAAATCATAGGGGTGTGACGAGACACTAATATCAGGAGAAATAAGATTATAAAAATAAAAATAAATTAAGTCATATTAAGCCTATGGTTTGTGATTTTTTTTCTCCTATGCATAACCATAACCAGTCATATTAAGACTACGCTTGAAGTGCGAACAGGGACAGAACATTTTTTTAATACAGTACAGAGCTAAGGGATTAGCACAACTGCCTATAAAAGTCACGTGTAGGATTTACTTACAGTATTTACATATGGTTTGTGTCTTGTTGGTCACTCTGTTACCGTTTATTGTTTCCACTGGAGCCAAAATGCAGCCAGACAAACAACTTTAAAATGGGGTAGAGAGAAAGAGCCAATCAGCTTGCTGGTTTTGCGGAGCGCGGTGGGCTAGTAATGACAGAACGTATCTCCTCCACCCCCTCCCACCTCGGCGGTGCTGATACTATGTTTGCATACACCACAAACAGTACGAAGTTGCACTCCTGCTGTGTTGCCAGATCCCGCTTAAAAAGTCCCCACTAAACTATTTTATTTCCCGCGAGACAGGTTAAAGCTTGACGAGAAATATCGTCACGTTTTAATCTCGCGAGATCTCGTGCCACCCCTAGAAAATCATGAAAAAAAGAAGGCAGAGGTGACAGAAAAATTTTACCAAATAGGACTGGACAATTAATCAAAACCAACTTTTAGAACCCGAGAGTGTTCATGTACTGTCTTTCTTATAAAAACATACTCCTGCGTGTGTAGTCACGTGACTTTGTCCCATGCAGTCTACATTAGGAGGGAGGATTCAAACATTGAACAGTCAGCTGACCTACTCAAGCAGCTTATAAAAAAAGTGTATTCATATTTAATTCAAATAATTGTTCATCATTTTTTATTAAGGTAAAATGTTCAATTAATCATGATAATATGAGGTCATACCATTATTTAGCACCACTAGGAATTATAAAATGCAAAGCCAGGCTTACCCATGTTATCCACTCCTCGAGGAATGATCACATCTGCATATTTCTTGGTCTAAAAAAAATGAGAAAATGAGAAATGATGAGAGTGAGTACATGGAAATCTGACACCTTCTGTCAATATTAATTTTTTTAATATTACTGGGTTTGGCAGAGCATGCGTGTTGTGTGCTCAGTTATTATTATTGCTTATTAAATCCTAAAATAAAATCTTAGAATAGATACAGCTGAACACAGATACAGTAAAAAGAGACTAGTTGAGATCTAGTGAGCTAGTCTGAAAAACAAACTTGGTTCCTCCTGGTCATGGTCCTCAACCAGTGCCCCAGTGGATGCTCAACAGCTTATTTAACATCATTAGGCACTGATTAACCAAACTAGGTGTTGATATGAAGATACCTATTAATAATACTAGACTTCTCTGAGGAGATGTTTTGATGATTTTTTATATGAATGCTATTTGTATTTATTCTCTTATTAATAAAACACTTACTGTCCACATATCTTCTACACAATTCTCGTGAATGATATGCTTCTTTGTAGCCTGTGCATATGTGTGTGTGTGTGTTATAGAGTGTGAGGGGTGTTTGTTTTCTCACTGGTAGGCAGAACTCCTCAAAGGCAGGTTTAACGAAGGTGGTGTACTGTGTGAGAATCTGCTCCAGGTCACGTCCTCGTCTCATGTCCCTCAGAACTACAGAGAACACAAGTGAAGAGAGTACAAAAACACACACTGAATAAACCTCAGATCAAGCTCAGGTTATCACACAGTTTTCACAAAGCAGAATTTCTCATTAAAAACTGAATAACTGAAGCTCTGCACTCATCCAGTCCTGACACAGTCAGTAGCTGTACATGCGGATGTTTAAACTTCCTGGGGTTTAACAATAACACTGAGCATGTGTTCATCACCTAATCACACTCATAACTCAGAACCTGGTTCTACATTAGCTGTAGCTCCTTTATGACATTATTTGTAAAAAAAAAAATAATAATAAATAACTCTATACAAATGAAATTGAATTGAGTTAAATTATCTTCTATGGATGTTCCTAAATATTGACCTGAATATATTCTACTAGTCCAGTTAGATAATTTCATGATAAATTGCCCAATAGAAATGAAAAAAGGCTGAACATTAAGTGTATTCTTCCTTCTGTAAAGCCTACAGGTCTGTAATTGGACTGTACACTGTATCCCACTACAGATGTTCTTCTGATTTTTTTTATATTTTATTAATCAAACTGTTAGGGTTAGAATTAGGACCAGAACTATGGATAGGGCCATCAAAGAACTAGGTTGAGAGGAAATTAAAGTGAATTTAATAGATAATATAAAATATTAATAAATAAAAAAAAGGTTTGTCTGACTGCCTTCAGCTTTGATTGCTGCACACATTCACTGTGACATTGTCTCAATAAGCTTCTGCAATGTCACAAGATTTATTACAATCCAGTGTTGCATTAATTTTTCACCAAGATCTTGCAGCAGCATTGATGGTAAAGTCTGATCTCTGCACAAATTCTTCTCCAGCACATCCCAAAGATTCTCAATGAGGTTAAGATCTGGACTCTGTGGTGAACTCTCTCAATCCATGTGTGAAAATGATGATCTCATGATACCTGAATCACTCTTTCACAATTCCAGCACCATGAATCCTGACATTATTATCTTGGAATATGGCGTGTCATCAGGGAAGAAAAAATCCATTGATAGATTAACCTGGTCTATATTCAGTATATTCAGGTAGTCAGCTGACCTCATTCTTTCAGCACAAACTGTTGCTGAACCTAGACCTGAACAACTGCAGCACCAACCCCACATCATTTACTTAGTTAAATTCAGGTGGAGACTTTTATTTTGTCCAGGCAATGTATTTAAATGATGTAGAGTGTGTGTGTGTGCGCGAGTGTGCGTGTACCTCTGCGTGACAGGCGCACGTCTGAATCTGTATCGACAAACAGTTTCATGTGGAACATGTCTCTGACCTCCTGAGTGTAGAACACCAGGATCCCTTCAAACAAAACCACGTCTGCAGGATACACACGGATCTTCTCCTCTAGCCTACACACACACACAAGCACACGCATCAAGTCTTTCCTTTACTGTGTTTACTACAGCTGCATAGCCCACATAATTCAGTTTTTAATGTAAATTAGACATTAAGTAAAAATAATAAGCAGTGTCTCTGATGGGAAGCACTACGATTGAGAACAAACTGCTAAACAGACTGAATCCAATGAAATGTAGTATCTATTGTTTGGGGCTGTGATTTTATTTATTTTTTTACTTTTTGTCTTTTTTTTTAAATCTGTTCCTTTATGTTGTGTCAAACTTTCAACATTAATGCTCCAAAATGACTTAGAATAAAACTCTTGTTACATTGTTTTTCCTGTAAAGTTGCTGTTTCGTAGATGAATGTATGTAAAATACACAATACTGTGTTATTTTTACAGGGGGCTGAGAATTGAACGCTAGTTACGTATGTAACTGTGGTTATGTGAATAGTGGATGACCGCCAGGGTGGTGCTTTAATGTGAATGTATCACTGCCGTGCCCACGGTGAACCGAGAGTAGTATACCAATGAAGTCACTCACGTGACACAGCGTGTGACGCATGAAGGGGTATAATACCCCCTGGCACTCGCTGCTCCTCCTCAAGTCCTGGTTCTTCTCGCAATCCGAGTGACCAAGAACCCTGGCGGTCATCCACTATTCACATAACCACAGTTACATACGTAACTAGCGTTATGTTTCATAGTTCCTGACCGCCAGGGCGGTGCTTTAATGTGGATGAAGCATACCAGCGATGTCACGAGGAGACTCCGGACAGAACCGCCGTAGATAAGCCCTCGGTGGCTGCCACATTCATACTGTAGAAACGAGAAAATGTGCATGGTGACGACCATGTGGCCGCTGCACAAATCTCCAATAGAGACACTCCTTGAAGCGCAGCCCAAGATGTGGCGATACCTCGAACAGAATGTCCTGTAGTCGGGGCCGACAGGGGACGATCCGCAGCCCTGTAGGCCCCTCGAATAACCTCCACCAGCCAGTGGGATAAACGCTGCTTCGAAAGTGGGTTTCCCAACTTTGCAGCAGAGAAACAAACAGCTGATCAGTCTCACGAACAGCCGTCGTAGCTGACACATAAGCCTGTAGAGCCCTCGCAGGGCACAATTTCAGTCTCCTGGAATCAGAACTGTCCACATAGGCTGGAAGATCAATGGTTTGGTTCACAAAAGCAGGATTCAACACCTTAGGCAGAAACGCAGCGTTCGGCCTCAGTCTCACACTGCAATCATTCAAGCCCCATTGTAAACACAAGGGGCTGACAGATAGCGCATGCAGCTCACATCTTCGCTTCGCTGTACAAACAGCCAGCAGGAAGGCAGTTTTAAGAGAAATCCATTTTAGCTCCGCCAGCTCCAGCAGTTCAAAAGGAGCCTCACAGAGAGCATTCAGCACTAGCGGAAGATCCCAGGGGGGATGCCGCAGCGTACGAGGGGGAGCCAGTCTCTTCGCTCCCTTCAAAAACGCAGTCACCAGCTTATGAGAGCCTAAGGAAGTACCGTCCGCAGGTATTAAGTGGCAGGCTAAGGCCGCTACGTACACCCTGAGCGTTGAAGCAGTCCTGCCTTCCTTCAGTAATGTTTGAAGAAAGGATAAAACTGTCTGTAGCAGAGATGTGGGTCCACACCCTTGTTAGCGCACCAAGCTGCAAACACCTTCCATCTGCCCTTATATAGAGCGCACGTAGAAGGAGCTCTAGCATTATCAATTGTGTTTTTGACTTGGGCCGTACATGAGTCTAGCTCAATGGTGGGCCTAAGGGCCACAGCCACAGCTGGAGTTGCTCCGGCCGTGGGTGCCACACTTGTCCATTCAGTTGTGAAAGCAGATCCGCGGAATAAGGACAGCAGAGTCGGAAACCATGGTTGATACGGCCACCTCGGGGCCACCAAGAGTACCCGATGCTGTTCCAGACGCACTCTGTCCAGGACAGCCGGGATCAGTGGTAAAGGGGAAAAAGCATAGAGCAGGGTTCTTGGCCCAACGGGCTGTACAAAGCTGTCTCCGAAAACCAGAGAGGGCAGTGTGTTGTACCAAGTGAGGCAAACAGGTCCACCTGGGCTTCTCCGAACCGTTCCCACACCAGCTGCACTACACCTGTGTGCAGTCTCCATTGCCCTGGGTGGAGGGAATGGCGAGATTGCATCCGCCGTGGTGGTGCCCATCACATGAGATGCTCTTAGAGACAACACTCTGGGGTGAACCCACGTCCAGAGCTCCTGTGTAAGTGCCAGTAGCCTGCGGGACCTCGTTCCGCCGAAGTGATTCACGTGATAAACTGCTGAGATATTGTCTGGTCTCACTAAGACATGTCTGCCGCGGAGCACCGGGAGAAAATGTCTCAGAGCGAGCGCTATCGCTCGTAACTCCAGGATGTTGATGTGGTCCCGTGCTTGCCGCCTGGACCAAGTTCCTTGTACAGCTCTGTGGTTCCAAACGGCCCCCCAACCGGTGGCTGATGCGTCTGTAGTGATCACTTCTCTGCGAGAAGGAATCTGACCCATCGTCACCCCTGACAGCAGGAAGGGTGTAGATTTCCAGACATCGAGGGCAGTCAAACATTCGCTGGAAATGCGAATGAGTGTGCGCCTGTGCCATACAGCGTCCAGCCTTAAGATGATGAGCCACATCTGGAACGGTCGGATGTGGAGCTTTCCCAACGCGACAACCTGTGCAGCAGCTGTGAGAAGTCCCTGCAGTCTCAAAAGCCTCAAGTATTGCACCTTGGCGCCTCGTCTGAGGCTGTGAATAGCCGATAATATATCCGCGGCGCGGGCTGGAGGTAGGGTGGCCAGCATGCGACGCGAATCCAAGACCAAGACTAAGAAGGTTATTTTCTGAGTTGGAGTCAAAGCACTCTTGTTCCAGTTCACCGCGAGCCCCAGCGCCTGCGTGTGCTGCAGCAATCTGAGTGTGTCTGTGTGAGCCCTCTGCTCCGAGGGGGCACACAGCAACCAATCGTCGAGATACGGTAAAATCTTTAGCCCCTGGGCCATGAGGGGGGATAAGGCCGCCCGCATACATCTTGTGAACACTCTTGGTGCCAGTGAAAGGCCGAACGGCAGAACTCTGAACTGAAACACTGTTTTGTAAAGCAAACCTTAGAAAACGTCTGTGTTCTGGAACAATTGGAACGTGAAAATAAGCATCCTTGAGGTCCACCAGGGTAAACCACTCTGCTTCGGAGACCGCGTGAAGAACAGCCGCGGTGTGTAACATCCGAAACGGGAGAACCTTCAGAAACCTGTTCAACCAATGGAGATCCAAGATCGGCCTCAAACCGCCGTCTTTCTTTGGAACAACGAAATAAATTGAATAGAACCCCTCGGGGTGAACTTGAGTCTTGAGCCTTGAGCCTTGGTGAAGCAGCCTCTATCAATTCAGCCGAGGGGGTCTTGTCCGCTCGGTTCTCTGTCTGGCTGTTTACAGCTAAGATCAGGCTCTTTAGCTGGTGTAATTCCGAAACCACCGAGTCCACGCGGTTAGAAAACGCTCCATAGCTTTTCTTTTTCCGTGGTGGCTCTAACGAGCAATCCGCGCTCCTTTTTCCGCGAGCTTTGGTTGCTGCTGCGGGGAGGGAGGCCTCACTTCGCGCCTCCAGGCCTGCTAGCTGCTCGTGGCGGGTAGCCATGGGGATCATAGCGCAGTCGATGCACGGATCAGAGAGCGCTTCGCGCAGATGGTCCAAGCCCAGGCAAGAAGGGCACAGCCGGTGTCCGTCATAGGGCTCCAGGATGGCCGGGCATTGCATGCAGCCGATCGCTGCGCTAGCCAGGCCGCGGCTCCGGGAAAAGCGCTGAAAAAAACGCCCACAGTGGCCGCTAGCCACTGGCTAGCCTCAAGTGTCGAGCGCTACGCTGCACGCTAGCGTGAACTCGGTGTACCGAGCACCAGACAGCTAAGGCAGAGATAGCTTAAGAGGTACCGAAGCTAAGCTCGAGCTACCGTGGAGTGTACTCACCGTGCTGAGCCTCGACGAGAAAAGCACAGTGAGCACTGGCGAATAATCCAATAATCCAAGAGAAGATGAAGATGAAGAAAAACAGCTCTAGAGGTCGGAAAAACCGAAGCTCTGAACGAGCTGCACTCAATCGTTTCTGGGCGAGGAGAGAAAGAGGAGGAGCAGCGAGTGCCAGGGGCTATTATACCCCTTCATGCGTCACACGCTGTGTCACGTGAGTGACTTCGTTGGTATACTACTCTCGGTTCACCGTGGGCACGGCAGTGATACATTCACATTAAAGCACCGCCCTGGCGGTCAGGAACTATGAAACATAACACTCTTTATCTGTACAGTAAACGTTTACACAGTTAAACACTTATATTAGAATAAATCCAAAAATCAGTCAGAGAACAATCTGTGTTCAATTAATCATCTCCAAAACTCTCCTCTAACTAGGAAATTTCAGTTATTTATAGTTATTGATGTTAAATCAGGTGAGCTGGTGAAGGAATTGAACACATCCTTTGAGGTGCTGGCTGAGGATGTCCAGGAGAAATCCAGGAGGACCTAAGCTTTGTTCTTCAGACTAGCTCACAAGATCTAAACTATGTTCTTCCCAATGAGAAGTTCTTGTTTAGGTTTTCTGTATTTGTGTTTATCTGCATCTGTTGTAATGGATTTTGGAGCTTCTGCAGTAAACACTGTTAGCATCATGGACATATTATCATGTATAATATTAATTAAATGCTGAGTTTAACTATAAAGCCCACCTGGAATGAGTGATGAAGTCATACGTGGGAACCTCCACTACCTTCCCCTCCACGATATCCTTCAGAGTCTGACACATCAGCTCCGTATCAAACGCATCTAAAACAGAGAAGAAGACAAGGATACTTAACACAATACAGATACTCAGAGCTGTCATATAAGACTCATTAAAGTAGTAATAACAATAAAAGTTTTATCAGATTTTGACAATTTATATAATTTATATGATTGAAAATAGCCAGTGTCCAGAGTTTCCTTTGTTTCATATTTTCATATAACTGGTGTACATACATTTCCATTACTCCATATCTACATTAGCCTATCAATATCTGATTATGTATATAGCCAAACATTACAGAGTGCCTGTTTGTTCTAAAAAAAACAAAATCAAGAACCAAACCGAACCAAAAAGGACACGTCACTCCACTGCTCATTGAGCTCCACTGGGTACATTATTGATACCATAAACTAGGGCTCTAAAATAATATCACGATATTTCAGGGTATTTTTGCGATAACGATATACCTGGCGAAATAGGAAAACTAAAATAATTCATTTATTTCAGGAATATAGTATAATAGTACAACAGTATAAACATAATGTGGCAAAATAAATAATATATCATAAAATAATATAATGCAGCAAATAATATTGCAGAATATTTAGTGCATGCATATAAAATGCAAACTAAAACAATTTATACAATAAATAAACGTAAAGCTTCACAGTAAAGTAGACTAATTTTAAGAATAGACTAATTTTAAGACAGAACAGCCCTACTATCACGATATGGATTTTTAATATCATGATATTTCTGTGTCACGATATATTGTATACGATATAATATTGCCCACCCCTACCATAAACCCATAGACAACAACTGTTATCGTAACAATGCCTCAATATTATGCAGATAGTTTGTAGCTTGAACCATACCTGGGTGGTCGAAGTTGTACTGGCCTTTGAGAGCTTTGGATTTCTGATCTGGGGTCAGCACTCGGTAGAAGCTGTCTTGGCTCACGATGACCACTTTCCTCTGGCGATGATCCACCTTGTTCTGGCCCAGCAGCTCCATGATCTTGGCGCACACTGTGGACTGATAGAGAGGGCACTGTGTGACCCACTTTCTGCTGCATGGACCTGACTGACTACTGGCCTGGACATGTGCATTTCTTGGTGTAACACTAGAGGGTTTTATAAAAAGCTCGCACAAGAATATGAGTCTATTTTGTTGCTTATTATAGTCATCCAGATATTCCACATAGGCCTGTGGCAGTAATTACATTATCCACTTATTATACAGTTTATGGACATGGCCTCAGTACTGCAGATTGTGTTTCACTGCTGCATGTTCAGTTACATAAGAATAAACACTACTATTTTTTAGCCAGTGACCAGTGCACTTACACCAGAAACTTCATACACACTTCATACACATGCACTGTGACAATTCAAAACCTGTTACTGGAGGCTAATAGGCCTTTCTTTGATAATTACATTATCAAATAATGATACAATAAATGGACATGAACTTAATAATATTTGATAATAGTGATCAGTTTCTTCAAGTAAACGACTGCAGTAGATGAAGAAAATAAGTATATGATTCATTACAATTTAGTTGTCTTTTAAAGGGTATACATGCTTTGTTATGCTATTATATTATCATTATTTCAGTGACAGTTAATGGTTTTTAAAATGACAATAATACGGTTTATTGCAATTATTTCTGGAATGATATATCATCCACAAAAAAAACTACTTAAGGCTAATAGGCAGAAAATAATTAAAGGCAGTTTAAGCTGCGAGAAAAAGAAAAACTACAATTCCTATAAGGCTTTAAACAAAGTTAAAAATGTGAAAATTTTATTGTTTAATAATCAATATAATTAAAACATTAAACCTGTTTAACTGCTACTACAAAAAACACTAAATATTGACAAATAATTACATTTAATTGTATATTTTTTAAATATATTATTTGATTATATTATCACAATTATCACAACTTAATAAAATTATTAAAACTTAAAACTGCTTTATGCTATATATATATATATATATATATATATATATATATATATATATATATATATATATATATATATACACTAATTTTTATATCAATTAATTTTTAATTAATTAATTTACACTTGTCATTAAAATACTTTTATTACTATATTATCACATTTATTTAATCACAATTTAATAAAATTATTAAAACTTTAAACTTAGGTTAACTTTTTAAAAATGACTAATGAATCACATTTATCACAATTCCAATATCGTCCACAAACAGTTCTAGTTACAGGTCTAACTGTTCACTACATGATGAACCATATGCACGGGCTATGTCCCAAACCGCTCTCTACACTTTGTAGTGCACTACTTTGGTTATACAGTAATACAGGGCTGCACATATAGAGCACTACTGTCAGACTGAAGACATTAATGAAGAGAAGTGTGAACTCGGTCAGTCTGACTGTATCAGCGCAGGGTTTAGGAGTTATTAAGGGTTATAAGGGTTTATTAGGGGTTATTAGGGTTACCTTGCCGCTGGCAGTTCCTCCGCTCACCCCGATAAGGAAAGGCCGGTGTCGCGGCCGCTCCGCCTCAGTGAACGGGCCGGACAGGTCCATGACCGCGCGGCTCGGCTCTCTCTCGGTCTTTAGGTCAGAGCTGAAGTCCGCCCAGCCTCATAAACCCGGGAGCGGAGCGGCGGAGAGTCCCGGGCGGTGAGACCGTGAGTTCAGCAGGCGGTCAGTCCTCCGGTTCTCCGGTTCCTCCAGCAGACATCCTGAGCTGTGTTTTGGTCGTTCGGCGCTGCGTCACTACTGACAGACCGACTGCGCAAACTCCGTAAACTCCGCAACGAAAGAGCGATAAAACACCAAAAACGAGCTTTAATCCGTATCGATTTTAACTCGAAGTTCTTCTGTGTTAATATTTACAGATCAAAAGTCGCAGAAAAAACTGCTGAAAATACAGAAAAAAAAAATAAAATAAATAACTGCAATTCAGCAGCTTTACCACAAGATAGAGACAAACAAACACCAGACCAGCGAATTAGGTTCAAGAGCCGCAGTAAAACTATACTGATATATTATATTTATTCTGTGTTTTATATACAAACATGTAGTTTATAAACACGCCATATATTTTTTTTATTTTAGACTATTTGTTTTATGTTCTGTTTTACCTTTTTATTTTATATCTACCACTTTCTTTAGAAAAGTAGTTTTAACTGATATATTTTTTTTTAATAGAGGATTAGATAAAAAAAAAACTAATTATTTATCTCGTTATTTTCCTGTCCATTTATTCTTTTATTCTGAATTATTTTATTTTTTCTTAAGTAAATGTTTTTGGAATTTAACGTTTTATTGTTTTGTTTATGAAGTTCCTTATTTTATCCTGATCGTCCTGATTTATCCGGATTAAATACTTGATTTTAATTGTAATGTAAGTTGTAAATGATCAGCTGCATTGATAATAAAAATAAAGGTTGATTGATAATGACAGAAAACAAATCACAAACATCCAAGGGCATATTAAGGCAAAGAAATTAACTGTTCTTAGGCTGACTGCAACCCAACTGAGCAGCATTTAGTTACTTATTTAAAATAATGTTTAAAATAATTGATAATTTCTCCAATTACATTTAAGCCCATAAAAACAGAGGAACTAAGTAAAAATACATTTTGAAATAAACATTATGAAAGAAAATGTATCACACAAATGTCCACACCTGGCATTAGGCATGGTGTCAATCCGTGCCAGATCTGTGTCAGCAAAAGTGTATCTGTTAATCTACCTGAATTAAAAATGAACTTACAAACTTAAGTCATATTTTTATATTTTTATCTCACTTAGTTTCCAAATACTCAGCATTACTAGGTATCCCACTGTAACAGTGGGCGAGTGTTGTGATCTTATTGTGAGAACAAACCAAGCCAAACCAAGTGCTGTGAAAATCTCTGAAATATATTTAAACACAGATACATATACAAATTCATTTTACATTCAAGTTTAAAACTAGTGTCCGAGAAAATAAATCCATATACAGGAGGTTTCTGTAGGTGTCAGGATTTTTCAGAGCCATCTGTTACAGGAGTAGCCTGCTGTTCATCTCCGTCTCTGTTGTTCTGCACTGCCTCTTTAATCGACTCCTCAGCAACAATCTCGATGGCGGAGTCGCCTTCGACTCGCCTCACTGTCTCCCCTTTGGCTGCCAAGATCTCCTCTATGTTTCTATAAGAACAGAAACACACTTGTAAAAAGGCTTTACATTTTAAAATATTTAAAAACTGATGTTTGTAATACTTTTATATTTTGCGGTCCAAAATTATCAAGTAATATATGCGAGTGGATGGATGCCAGTGTTTTAGGGTGCTCTTGTGTCTTCTGGCTCTCTCCTTTTAGACCAGACTGAACACTGGGCTTTTTTTGCTCCTACTACCTGCATAAGATCAGCTGCCCACACTCATGCTATTGCTATCTGCCTCTAACTAGCATGCCAACCTTTATTTCAGACTATGTTACAGTTTTAGGTAAACTATTTACTAAGGTCAGTGGATTTCTGCCTTCTCAGTAGAAAAGGGCGATGTTATAAATTGCATTCTATGCCAAGCCTACTGCCCTTTTTGTTTTTGTTTTTATATTGGTAATTAATGTATTGTCCTATTACTGGATTTCTTTAAACCTGCTTAGCGAAAATATCAGTTATAAAACATGATATGCAAATGAACCTGTCTTGACTTTATACATCAATGATATTGAAACGGAGGAGATTATTATCTGAGATCTAGACCCACCTCTTTCCCTCCAGATCAGAGAACCAGCCCAGGTTATCTGCTATGATGTGATGATTGCTGCAGCCTGGACAGGTGACAATGACGACGCCTTTGTGATAGGCCATCTTGGATATCTTCTTCATGGAGCGGGTGCTGCAGACCTACAGACAGAGAAACGCAGACAAGAAATGCACAATTTGTGTATTCACACATTAACAAGACCGGAAAAAAATATTTTTTGTTACTCTTGGATTTAGAAGAAACAATGAATGAGCAAATGTCCCAATACGTTTGCTGTTACATAAGAGC
The DNA here is from genome assembly GCF_023375975.1 of Astyanax mexicanus. Lineage (NCBI taxonomy): Eukaryota > Metazoa > Chordata > Actinopteri > Characiformes > Acestrorhamphidae > Astyanax > Astyanax mexicanus. The sequence continues at coordinate 26,985,946 of NC_064424.1, read as the reverse complement.
ACTTGTCTGTATTAGTACACCTACACAGTGACCTAATGTTGGTTAAGCTTACAGAGTGGACAGAGACTATTATTAAGTACTGCTTAATAACTGTAGGATTTATATACCAGCAATAACATGACATCTACTTTTGCAACTTTCCCATTCCAGATTTAAGGGTGGAGCAGAATAATAAAATAAAATAAAAAGCTAATAAAAGCTTCCTAAAGACATATGATGTCCTAAAGTTAACTAATTAACTAGCATCTAGGTTGCTTGACTTCAACGCTCCAGTGCTTTAGTGTGATCATCACATCAGCTTGGCAGGGTTACCTATGGACCACCGCTACGAGTCTGGTAAAAAAGGAGTGCTATTTTTTTTTATTATTGTTCATTGGCAAAGGGTTCCCGCAATTCTTGGGGGGAAGATTTCACCCCTTCCCCTTAAGTCTATTTCAAGGATAAGGGAAACAAAGGAGTGGTTGGTGTGGTGCAGTGGATAACCCAACAGTAAGCTACCATGTGGGAGACTGGGGTTTAATTCCAGGTCTGGGTAAGAATGTTGTACGACACTAATAAAGAGTCCTTGGGCAAGACTCCTAACACTGCATTGGCCCAATTCTGTAATATGAATAACCTTGTAAGTTGCTCTGGATAAGAGCCTCAGCTAAAAATGCCGTAAACGTAAAATGAGAAATGATATTGGGCCTTTGAGGCTTTGAGGGCCAGTACAGGGTGTAGGGAGTGATTTAGGACGAGACTTGATTTTGATACTACAGGCTTTGCAGTCTGCGCTTCTTCTTTGTTGGTTCCATCCTGTTTGAAGTTCTTATAAGTAAATGTAAAAAAATAAACAGAATAAACAGAGGGCAGAGCAGCAGCTGCAGGTGTTGTGCCGAGTTCAGCACCCCCACAGCACGCGCTATGTCGCTTTAATCAAAAGCTTTTTTATTTTTACTTATTTTAACTTAAATATGTCTCACTAATCAATAACTTGCGAGAGGGTGCTTTTCGTGGCAGGGGTGCTGAATTCGGCACAATCATCATCATCTGAGGTACAAGTGAGTGAGGCACCGCGTAATATGGTTACCATGGTTACCACAATAAGAAGAAAGGAAGCTCGTCAGACGTTATAAAGTTTCCTCGATCTCAATACAGCTAAAAAAGAAAACATAAGGATTGTTCACTAGTTCTAAAACACGAGTCCATCCATGTCTGGAAGCTACTGGTGTTGGATGATTGATATTAACGCTGCTTCTGCCAGTTACAACTCATCCCATAAATACTGGATGGAGCTCCCTCGATCCAGAGACCAGCGCATCTCCAGGATGGTGGTCCTCACACCCCTCCAGCTTGAGCTATCTGGGTGAACACCAGGGGATTCTTACCTTGCATGTGTACACCAGGTGATAATGGGTGGGCTGCACCTGGCCCACTGCTTCACTCCGAACACCATCAGAGGTAGTAAAAGTCCTACAGCCAGCACTGAGAGGACCAGCGGTGAGGAGAGGTCCAGCTGAGCCTCTGCAGGAGAGGAAGGCAGAATGTGGGGAAAGAAGCGTGGGGGTGTGCGTGGAGGGTTGTGTGGAACAGAACACACGAGCCACCCTGACCCCCCGTCTGAACCATGAGCGGCAGCTCTGCGGAAACATGGACATGCGCGCTGGATCACAGACCCGACCACCCTCAAAAACACACGATAAATAACAGACCAGACCACCACAGTCAAATACACGCGCGCTGGATCACAGACCCGATAACGAGCGCACCACTGAAGCTGTCGGATAACAACACATGGAGCTGATGCAGCGCCTGACGTCTGCTGGATCTTCTTCTGCTGATGTTTACAGGAGACTGATCGCAGTAAAGCTCACTGCTGTCTCCTACAGGCCGGAGGTCAGTTCAGAGATTCAACGGTTGTGATTCTGTGGTGTGAAACTGTGCTTAAAGTTAACCACACACCAGGCGACTTCTAAAAGACTTTGAAAAGTCTTTAACAGACTAAAGTCTGACACCCTCTCACATCTAAAAAAAATACTCACAGACTTTTAAACCACAGACTTTTTAGTCACAGACCAAAAGGGTCACTTATCACAAGACTGCAACTAGATTATTTCCCATTACATACAATACATATTACATATTAAGTTACAAATAATGTGTATATCAATACTCTGATTTATCAGAGACTCACAACTTTTGTCCCCATTGACAGTTTATTTTTCTGCCACACTGTTAGATCTTGATATTTTTAATAGAATACATTTTGTCATGAACACGTCCTTAAACTTCTCTTCCCCCCTTTTTTGCTACAACATTACATAGCAAAGAATCACATTTTTACTGCTATAATTTGCATTTTGTTAAATAGAATAAAAGGCTCCCATCTCCCATGCTTTAATACATAAGGACAGAAATCAGTAGAGAACACTGTGAAAGTTCCAGTTCTCTAAATTGTCAAAAATACCAGGTGAAATCTAATAAGGGAAAAAAGCAAAACTGTGTTTTTGCACGGGGAGAGTTACTGTTGTCTAAATTGTTTAAAAATACAAGAAAAATCTAATAGGAAATGGTGGAAATTCATGGGAAAATTCAAAAAAGTTTTTTTTTTACTGATAATTTTTTATGTCTTTTACAAAACCTTACTTATGTCACAATATCCGTCCCCATAGACTCAGAGTACCGATTTTCTGAGTTGCCGAGTGGTAAATTGAAACACTAGATAGTGCGCTAGTGTGCAGGACTTTAGTGCGCTAGTGTGCAGGACTGTATTACTACTTCGGGACGCACCCTCCGGGTCCGCTCTCCCGCAGAGCCGCAGCGTGGCGCTGATTGGCCCTGCGTTCAATAGCGTCCGTCTGACGCAACTCTGTGGGTGTGGCCTAATCCGCGTTCCTGAGCAGTTTTTGTGAGTGGCGGCGCTGCTCGGCTCGGTTCTCCGGGAAATGTGGCGCTCATGTGCGGCCGGAGGGAGAAAGAAGACGCTCGCTGGATCGGAGCCGGTGAGTCGGGGTGCGGGGGAGGGGTTTTGGGTGTTGTTTGGGTTGTTATTGTTGTTGTTTGTTGGGCTGCGCCGGGAAGCTCCAGCTGAAGCCTTTTCCTGAGCCTCCCGAGCTTTTCCCACAGCCTTAAGAGCATGGAGAGGCTCTTAGCTCACCCAGAGCTCCCTCACGGCTCACACAGCTCCCTCACAGCTCACATGCAGCTTTTCCCACAGCCAGAAGAGCATGGAGAGGCCCTCAGCTTACCCAGAGTTCCCTCACGACTCACATACAGCTTTTCCCACAGCCTGAAGAGCATGGAGAGGCTCTTAGCTCACCCAGAGCTCCCTCACGGCTCACACAGCTTTTCACACAGCTCCCTCACAGCTCACATACAGCTTTTCCTACAGCCTTAAGAGCATGGAGAGGCCCTCAGCTCATCCACAGCTCCTTGAAAGCTCACACACAGCCTGAAGAGCAAATAGAGGCCACAGCTTACACACAGCTTCTTCAAGAGCTCACACATAGCTCCCTCAAATCTCATACACAGCTTCTCCCACAGCTCACATACAGCTGCTCCCACATCCTCAGGAGCATAGAGAGGTGCTCAGCTCACCCACAGCTCCCCAGGGCTCACACACAGCTTCTCCCACAACCGCAGGAGCACAGAGAGGTGCTCAGCTCACCCACAGCTTCTCACACAGCCTGAAGAGCACGGAGAGACCCTCAGCTCCCACACAGCTTCTCGCACACCCTGAAGAGCACGGAGAGGCCCTGAGCTCACACACAGCTCCCTTACAGCTCACACACAGTTTCTCCCACAGCCTGAAGAGCACGGAGAGACCCTCAGCTCCCACACAGCTTCTCCCACAGCCTGAAGAGCACAGAGAGGCCCTCAGCTTATTCACAGCTTCTCCCACAGCCTGAAGAGCATGGCGGGGCCCTCAGCTCATCCACAGCTCACACACAGCTTCTCCCACAGCCTGAAGAGCATAGAGAGGCCCTCAGCCCCACAGCTTCTCACACAGCTCACACACAGCATCTCCCACAGCCTCAGGAGCATGGAGAGGCCCACGGCTCACACACAGCTCCCTCACAGCTTCTCACACAGCCTGAAGAGCATGGAAAATCCCTCAGCCTCACAGCTCCCCCACAGCTCCCCACATCTCCCTCACAGCTCACCACAGCAAGCAGAGTGACCAGTCTAAGGGGCTGTGGGCTCTTAGATGGTATTAGCTGTTTATGTTAAGGTCTGTGGTATTTGTGTTATGCTGCTAATTGGCTAATATTGACTTAGTTATTTATCTGTTTAGGGTTTGTTGGTTCTGTTTTGCTGTTTGTGTTGAAATTCATCATACTGTCATATTTTTCAACTTGAGTTTCTATTTATGGCCTTGGCTTGTCTGATAAACCTGAGTTCTAATTTCTCAACTATTTAGATAATTCAAGCCTACAGTGATCCAGTGATTTTGTAGCTATGGCTAACGCTAATCCTAACTGTTGTCATATTAGACAGGCTTGTTTGTAGGTGGTTGGAATGGTGTAGTGGGTAACAACACTGCCTGCTGCACAGTGGAAGTCTGGGGTGCAATTCCCCACCTGGTCAAGCACATCACACTACACCACCCTGTGACAGTTATATTTTCCTTTCAACACAAAAGTCCAGGACTAGTCTTAATTCCTTTTCTTGAGGAAAAAATAAAAAAAACACAATAAGTAAAATGTTTTATACTGATGTCACAATTCTAACTCTTTAAACAAACAATATATTGTATCAGATATGAGTGTAATAAACAATATAATGATATACTTCTAATTTAATAGCATTGTAATGTAATTACACCCATATAAAAGCAATAAACTTCTAATGGTTACAAGTATTGAAACATCTAAATTAATATATAAATGTTTTAAAGCCACTTTTAAAATATCAGTAAAGTAATAACCACTGTTTTTTTTTGTTGTTTTTTTTTACAAACTCCATATACCAGCTAATCCATGTTAATAAGCTATTTTCGCTAAAGAAAAACAATGGGCAATATTGAAGTCAGCAGAAATGATTGAGTTCTTATCCATATATTGTACGATAAGCCGATAGCATTATATTATTGTGATAGGCCCGACCGCATCAAAACCGGTCAGGGCCCAGTTTCCCAAAAGCATCTTAGCATTAAGAACATCGTAACTTTGAGAAAGAGAATGCTAAGTGTGAAGCTCGCTCCACTTTTTAGGGTTAATCTTGGTGCTAAGAACATTTTAAAAAATCAACCCCAGATCTCCACATGGAGTGGGTGCTTTCCCCAGTAACACCACAATTACATTTATATAAAACACATTATTCTTGGCTGTACAGACTATTTTAATAGTTGATGTGGGCATTGTGGCCAATGCTCTGACTTTCTGCAGATCTGCAGAAAAGGCTTTGCTGTCGTTGTGAGAACGGTACTGTAGATGCTGCCTGGGAAGGAATCAGATTACAGATGTCCTGTCCGGACTGCGGGAGAGGAGTTATGACGCACAGCTGTGCAGTACAGCAGTTTACCCAGCAGTCAGCAGTATGCAGGGCGTTGAGATCTCTGGAAGCTTTGTGATGACCGGTGGAATGATGGAATAGTTATGGAAAAGCTCACATAAATGGGGCATGGGCTACTGGAATTAGAAACTGGATATGCTGCTTTGTTATCTAGACTCTTTTAATTTCTTCTGGCTGCATCCTTTTCCAAGATTTTTTAGTGTAGATAATAGTGTGAATTGATAAGAACAATGGACATGGGCTGCTGTATACTGTTATGAGTTTAGGAACTTAAATTTACCCCAGGTAGTCAAATGTTTTTTTAGCTTGTCAGCATATTTCTGATTGCTGTGGGGGTTGGAATATACAAATACGCTCATCATGCAGCAACCAGTTGGTTTAGCCTCTTTACTTGATGGATTTCTTGAAAGTTAGGGGATGGTGTGGCAATCTATCCTGATGAGAATGTGAATTTTACATTGATTAATAAGGATGACATAGACTGATGCCTTTATGGTGGATTTATATCAGTTTTAAATGTGTCTTGGGTGTGTTTACACTTGAATGTTTGTGTCCTGATCTCAAAACAGTTGCGGTGACCAGGTGTAAACAGGGTTTGTAAGGGTGCATTTACACCTGACTTCTTTGGAAAGGGCTTCCAGACAGTTGGGTCTGAATGAAAATAACAGGTGTGAAATGGGCTGAGAAAAACAATCCAGACCAAAGAACCAAAAAGGTCCAACTGAAAGGGGTGCTTTCTGTTTGTTTAATGAACCATGCTCCAGTTCATCTGCAGTGTGAAAATACTCATTCTAGGTAGTTCGGACTTTTGGACCAATTACAAGACGTTGTTGAGGCAGGCTGTCATAATCATCTATTAAACAATAAACTAGAGAAAAGAAAAGAACTGTTTTTGTGCTGAAATCTGACTTCTGAGAAATTTGATTTGAACAGATTTAAAAGAAATCTGATAATTCTTTTAACCCATTCCTCTGCATCACACACTTGCACTCAAAGGGGGGCCTGATTTTGGCAGGGAGGAAAAATTCATCACAACACCTGGAAAGGCAACTTGCTGACATTATAACATTCTACATGTGAAGTGAAGGGCGATGCAACCCATATATGTCATGACGAGAGGACTTACCTGTCTACAAGTGTTATAGACACTGCTATGAGTCTTGACACTCCTAGGAATCTCCAGCAGTCCTAAAGGAATAATTTACAGCTGCTACTAGTAGTCTAGCACCTCCTAGGAATACAGTTGGATGTATTCTAGGGTTTTCTGGAGCCCTGAGGACCCATTTGAAAACCACTGGCTGAGAGTTACTAAAAGCCCCGTCAGAGGTGCTTGGTATAGACACTGGTGTTCCTCTAGGAGTCTAGCATGAGATGTGAGTAGTCTTGTAAGAGGTATAAGGTCATGTGGGACAGGACACCATCCCTCCAGGACCAGAGTGCAGGAGCTCAACCCTACAGGGGTGCTCAGTTTCACAGGAGTTGTCTAGGAGCTGCTGGGAGCTCGGCAGGAGATGCTTAGAGGTGTGTCGGAGCTAATAGCATTATGTAGAGCTGATTGGGGTTTTAAGAGGGTCCCAGACATCATGTAAGAGAGTTATGTCAAGCAAATGAAGAAGATTGGCAAGTGTTTTTTTTATGCTTGGATTATTCCTTACATTTGTGGACCCAAGTCCCAAACAGAACCTCATAAACTGGATCTAGATTGTGCTTAAAAATGCATCACATGATTCCTTTTTTTATGGCTGCTGAACTTTTGATCTGTGATTTAAAAGAAGACTGCATTGTATGCTGCTTTTTTTTTTGGTTAGTAGTATGTGTAAGCTCTGCTGTGTTTTGAAACTCACTGTGTGGGCTGAAAGATGCGCTCTTCAGAGGGGTATCTTATCTGGTTAGTGCTGTAAAAATGTTTATTCTCTCTTCTCCGTGAGGTCAGTTAGTTTTACATATTCTACAAATAAGCTAAGCCAAGCTTAGCTTAGTTGTAGCTGTGCAACGAGGGTGTAGGAGACTGTAAATGAGCGGCTGCAGCTGTGTAGCAGCACTGTAGTTTTATCTAATGGTCGAACAAGGAACTGCAACGAAGCAGTCCATACAGTGAGCCTCGCACAGCGCTGCTGTAATCCTTAACACCATAATACGATCTGATTAGTTCTTAGGATTGGCTTATTTGGAGAAATATTGTTAATCAAACACACATTTTGGCTAAAAGTCTACTGATTCCAATACATAGTCAATAGATCATTTTTTTATTTTATCTCAGTGTTCCCTCTTTTTTTTCTATGTAAACTTGGGCCACAAATGAAGAAATTCATGGGCATTAATTGTTATGGGGAAGTCGCTTTTACTTTAAGTAATATTTGTGAAGAAAGTGAAGAAAGCCTGCTTTGTGAAGTACCTGCTGTTCTGGAGTCAGTACTGACCGTGTTTATATTGAGGTAAAGGTGTGGGAAGGTTGGTTGGTGAATGCCTGGCCCCAAACCAGCGACAGCAGTCTCACTAAACCCTGTCTGAGGTTTTTATGTAGGCCTCCCAGTGTGCCGCTGTACCACACGTGGTAATTAGTGGCGTCCTTTTATTCGTTCAGCATTGGGCCGGGCTGATGAGCAGCAGGTTTGTGGTTAGGACAGGAAGCTGTTTTAGTGTGGGTTTGTGTATAGCGTCAGTGGGAGTATGAGGTCAGCGTTTTTGTCCAGGAATTGCATGTTACTGGTTTATTCCTGTTCCCCAGAGACTGTCAGGGAGGCAGGAGGCAGAATAGAAATCCTATAATTATTGGAGGCTTTCAGTGAGTGCTTCCACATCTACTGTAAGAAGAATCTTCAAGGCCACTGTTCATTAAAAATAGAACTTTTTCTTTTTTGTGAGGTTTGGGTTGGGTTGTGGTTAGATTAGAAATTAATCACAGCAATATTCTGTGGTTTAATCGTGAACAATCACTAAATATTCACAGCTTTGTCTTCTCTTAAGACTGAAACTTTTAATAATAGATAGTAAATAATAGCATCAGTGTTAGATGGACACCACTACTGCATATAATTAAATTTAGTCAAGTACTATGTTGATATGGTGTGTATACTGTGATATTACAGGCATACGCATAAACACCTCTATTTAGCTCTTATGGTTTAAAGGTGTCCTTCATCTAAAATCCACTTTTTTTTGTTTTGTTGTGAAATACAATAGTTCTCTCGGAGCTGCATATAAAACTCTTCCTCCACCTTCATTGTCTGCAGTAGCTTGTAAAACAGGAAAAGCTTGCGTCTACGTCAACCCTTGAATTAGAATTCATGATCTCGCCCACCTTGGCTTGTCACCGCCCACAGGTAGAGCTGAAGCCGGTCAGCGACACCATCTCGTCAGACAGGAGCTAACAGCGCTATGAACAGTGTGGCAGTTCATTCCTTTGTTATTTGTGTAAATATCACATCAGTGTTTTATGCTTTGCCCAGTAATTCAGAGCTAAGGAATAAATGGTCAGAATTTGTGTATAGAATACCACCTATGAATTACAATTGAGATGGGTAGGCATGTTTAAAACATTTCTGTTTACACTAGTTAAAAGTAAAACATCCATCCCGGGGTGGATTTTTACTTTCTGGACCTGGACTACCCACTTCGGTGTGATTGCATAGGATCTCCGGTGGATTTCGCGTTTTACCGAGACTCTTAGCGGGGTGTTACACATGTTGTAAAGTAAAATATGATTGCAAAGACTATTATTAGTGTAAAAGTGTCTTTATTTTAAAATGTTTCTAACTATTGCCCATCTCGCTGCCTTCTGGTGTTGCAGTGCTTAGTCAATCAGAGGCCGAAATCCTATCGACCCAACACCCCCTCCCCCCAAACAACCCAACACTCCTCTACCGAACTAAGGCAGCATTATACCTAATCACCGGAGCACTTTTTCCCCCCACAAAAAACAGCTCACATGGCATTCATTCATTCTAGAGACCACAACTAGACATTTTAAAATAAATGACAAGCCGATGGAATGAGACCTTTCAGCACATATTAAAATGAACCACTGTCTGACGCACTCCTTGCATAAAACAGTGTTTTTGAGAACCAATGCCGTATTGCCCAACATCTCACAATGCTTCAGTAACATATAGTAACCTTTACAAGACAAAAACATAATGAAGAGAACAAATGGAAAAACCAAAGCATTTCACAACAGTGTATCACTTTTTAGGGGAATATTTATAATGGCATGGATATCCATGACACTGACACTGATTCACCAAATGTCCCTCCTCATTTGACAACACATTAACTTTAAAAACTGATGGTTCTCTTGCTTAATAATAAGTCCAACAGGTGGAACCAGTTGGAACCATATTAGTGTTCACTTCACCTTTCAATCATTTTAATGTTGTGACTAATACGTTTATGGGTGTTTTCACACTTGTAGTTTGTGTCTTTGGTCAGAATCAGTTGGAGTTTGCTTTTCTCCTTCTGTTTGGTTTGGTTTTACACAGGCATAGGGGTGTGCCATTCCGTATCTTATGTGATAATATCGCCAAAAATGTTGAATATCGTGAACGATAGTATACCCTGAAATATGGTGCCATATCACCCACCCCTAATTATCACATCAGGGTACTACTTTTTTTTTGCAGTTTTTAGTAAAAGAAATATTTACACTGTTCTCATTTCCCATTATATATCTACTAGAGACAGATTATATCTCTCCAGCATCATTAATTTTACTTTAATCCTGGAAATATAGAGAGATATGGAGTGAATTATTGGTATCTTGACATTCTGTATCATTGACTTACAAATCTGATAAAATTCTTTTTTTTTCATCTCAGTTAGCCATATCATATTGCATGCAATAATGTAATTCTAAATAGTTTTTCTAATTCAGTGTTTTGTCATATCGCCAAAAGTATCGTTGAAAATACCATGAAAATACCATGAAATATCGTGATATTATTTTAGAGCCCTATCACCCACCCATACACAGGCATATACCTAAATGCCCCAAAATGCACACCGATAAACCATGCAAGCACATTGTCTCCTCTGATTGGCCAGAGCTGTCTGGCACGGGAGAAAGAAACACTTTTAAACACAGTGTTTTTAATAGGTTGTGCAGCGCAGATGTACACGTAGTAAACAAAATCATGCGGAGTAGTGAATGCAGCACACACCACACTTGTAAACAGCATGGAGCAGAGACAGCATTTGTTCATAGCTGTGGTAATAAGTGTTATCTGGCTAATATGTCAGATTAAACTGAATCTTATCAGCAGATTAGCTCAAAAAAAGAAGTATATTTGAGGCTGGGCCTCATTGAGATCGGATCACGTTCCCACCACAAGCAAGCCGCTCCAGACTACTAAATATTCCACAGTCAACTGTCAGTGCTATTATAACAAAGTGTCAGTGGAAGCTGAGGCACATGTGAGTGCACAGAGGTCACCAACTTTCTACAGTGTCAATCACTACAGACCTTCAAACTCCATTTGGCCTTCAGACTAGCTCAAGAACAGTGTGTAGAGAGCTTCATGGATTTTCATGAAAGCCTTCCATCCAAGCCTTTCATCACCAAACACAGGGCAGGTGCGAGGATACTGTGGGCAATATACTGTATTTAAGTTTTTTTAAGTCATTGAAATAATGCAAGATTAGAGAAACATAAAAAGAGACAGTTCATGATTTGTGGCGTTTGCTTTGTATTCACTTAATTATTATTTTTTTATCAGTAGCTTGGCAACAGTGCATGAAAAGGTTAAAATGTCTATAGGATTACAGTTTGTAGCCAGTAAATATTTAACTTTAGTGTGAAGCTGATGTTAGAACACACATTCCTGTGGTCTGCTGGTACTGTAATAGTGGAGAGAGTGGCAACCATAGAGCCAATCGTTTAAGTACAGAAATGATTTTTATAAAGCCATGGGGTTTACAAATTAGAGGCATTGTTATTAGTTTTTTTTTTTTTTTTTTTCTTCTTATTGAATCCTTTTTTGGAATAGAAGTAAGGTTTCATACACATTGACTTTTTTATGGTAAGCTACATATTTAGAAGTGCTAAAAAAAAAAACTACTTGCATAAGTGAACTTACGTTACGTTCACATTACCAGGCTGAAGAGACTCAAATCAGATTTTTTCTTTTGCTCAATGTGGCTCAGATCAAATTTTTTCATGGCTGTGTGAACGTACCAAATCCTATAAATCTTTTTTGTATAAATCTTTTTTATTGAGAATGTACAATCTTCAATAAATTTGACAATTGGTAAACATTTTTACACTTGTTACAAAAAGAAAGAAAGAAAAAGAAAACCCACCCATCCAAGCCCTCTCTCTATATACATTATACTATACAGTTAAAGTTAACTATAACATTTGACATAAATGGCCATTAAAAGTAAAATATAACAAGTGCAAACAAACCACAAGCCACAAATCAGTCTTGCAAGTCCAGTTGTGTTAGAATATCCAAAAGGAAGACCATGTCCAGTTAAATCCAGTAATTTCCCTTTCACTGAATGAAGGATTTTTTCAGTTTGACAGTTTTTGGCTTGGAGGTTCTGTAGATTTCCACTTTTTGAGTATATATTTTTTTGCTGTACATGGCAGCTAAATAAAGTGTTTCCTGCAGAGAAGTAGTCCAGGGATGTAACATCTCCCAAAATCCAGATTTTAGGATTAGAGTTCAGATAGAATCCTGAGGTTATTGTGATCACACTCTTCCAGTAGTTCTGCAGATCTGTTCTCAATCAGATTTGAGTCACTTTCATATGTGGTCCTAAATCAGATACGTATCTTATTCATGGACATGGGACATTAATGTGAATGGTTGGAAATCATGCGTCTTTTTGCTTTTACGCATGCGCTACATGCTTCTCTCTCATACCCACAAATTTCTTGGTGCAGCTGTGCATCTATAGCTGCAAAAACAGCAAAAGCAAACCGCCTGTCCTTTTCTCTTCTCCTCAACCTGAGCATGTACTTCAGACCAGCTGTTTACTCTCCACTTCAGCAAAACATGTTCCACATATGAGCTGCTAATGTATCCATTTCCCTTTAATAAAACGTTGTCTCAGAAAAACTGTTTTACATCAGTTCTTCTAGTACCCATGTTGTCCATGATTTGGAATTTGTTGTATTGTCTCCACTTTTCCGCTGTTTCTAAGATGCTTACAAATCCATAGTTGTTACTTGACCAGCTTTTGAGAAACACCAGCCTGTGTTAGGACTCTAAAATGTTGAGAGCCCTTTTTCGTAAACACCCACAAGTGCACCAAACAGGAAGGAATGAACAAACAGAATCAAACATTTCTTACATCTCACACGAGGCTGCGCAGGCCTGTGATGTGATGTCATGTATTGCAGCATTAAGATCAGTGCGGCATGTTGAAACAGGCGGAGTGTTTGTAAATTGTCTCAGAGCGGCATCCATAACCTCGGGCCACACAATCTGTTTTAGTCCTATAGAAGAGCGAGGAGCTAGTTCAGGAGCTGTCTGGTTTGTCCACAGGCCACACAATTGAACACACTTATCTGTTTAAACAGCTTGTCTAGGGAAATGAGCTTTAATCAAATGCCCTAATGTTTATACTCACTAATGGATGTCTCTTCTGCTTTTCAGCCTGGTCCCACCCTCTCGCACGTGTATTTAGAGTGAGGTCATCACAGACTGGACATAACTCACTACAGAATTAGACCTGGCCTGCCAAGTAATGCCATGAATATGCATGCATGCACATTCATGCATACATACCCAGCAAGTGTGTGTTTTTATACACCACCAGCAAGACATTCTAGAGTTCTGTAAAAGCTAATAGGAATTATTTAGTCTGAGATCGAGATTTTCCACCTGATTTTAGCCCTGAATTGGAATCTAATCTAATTTTGGTCACCAGTTCGCAGTTTAAGACCAGTTTGTTATGCTCTAGCATGTTGAATTTTTTCAACACAAACGTAATCTGGTAGTATAAACTCATTATGACCCAGTCTGAACTGGATGAACCCCTCAGCAGCATTATGGCTAACCGCTAGGTAGGCCTGGACAATATTTCGATATCGGTATTTATCGCGATAAGAAATGTTTCAATAACGGTGATATCATTTTTGAGGCATATCGATATGTATAATTTACAGAATCTATCACAGACAGTTGTTCTTTTAGCGGTGTCAGTTTACTGCAGAGCTGAACACAATCAGCCTTCGTAGCCGGGCTATGCCAGTGCGTAATGACGGAATCATACAGGCACGTAGCCAGTGATTGGCTGCCACTTCTGCCAGTGTGTGTGTTGAATGCTGAATGTGATTTTGAATGTGAATGTGGTTGTGTAGTTTTGATTGTAAAGCATCCTTGGGTTCCTTGAAAGTTGGTACTCAAGTACAACTTTATACATTAATTCTTTCTAAAGAATCAGGAAAACTCAGTCTGGAAATGTAAGATACCCAGTTTGTTTATAATCTACTATGATTTAAAAGTGTGTGAAGTGTACCCCAAGTTACGAGGTGTCTCGAGATCCTAAACATTGTGTAGAAGCAACTAGAACTACTAGAACTCTTTTTTTTTTTTTTTTTTTTTTATTTATTTATTTATTTTATGTGGAACATGAGGGGTATCCAGCGAAAGGTACAAGCTGCTGCCTCATGGTTTTAAACGTGTCTCGACTGATGTGCTGCTGGGCTGTTACGTGGAACATGTTCTTACTCGAGCATAGACACACACTCCAATCTCTGCAGGGTTGTGAAACCTGAGCAGAAAACTTGCTGATTGCGAAGGTTTTGTTTTTCAATGAGGTGGATATCTGCTGTGTTCACATGACCCTGGCCAGAACAACTAGAGGCTCTAGAGGCCCCTCATTACAACTCACAGCATTAAATGATCTGCTCCTAATATCTGAAGGTGTCCTGATACCTTAAGACCCTTCAGTTATTTTGAGTAATTAGACAGGTGGTGTTAATCTTCTGGGTCATTGATGTACAACAGTGCTGCATGTGGAGGTCTAGGATCTGAGACAGATAATCCCCCGATCCTTCACCGTTTGCTACGCCCCTAACACTAGGAGGGTGAAGACCAACACATGCCTCGTCCGATACTTTAAAAGTCAGCCACTGCCTTTTTTCCAACTACTGCTGATGCTGCATAACCAGGTAGCCAGATAAACTGGAGGAAAGTAGATTAGTGCCCGAGTTTCTGATACATCAGTCAACAGATGCATTAAGAATGATGTGGGGAGAGACATGGCTGGATTACTGACCAGATCAATGGGGCCAGCGCTCAGGGGCCCTTGAGGTCAGGGGGCCCCTGACCCAAAAGATTTTGAGATGCCTAATAACATTTATGATACAATATATTTTTATTTCTGAGGGCCCTCCATTTTAAGGGATCCTCTGACTAGTAGGGACATTGAGCCCAGGGCCATGCTTTTGGGGGCCCTAGCCATGCTTTTGGGCCCCTTATGAAAATGGATGAGGCATTCTGATCTTCGACTTCTAGCTATTAGGTGTCCTAGGAAAGAGGGGAGCATATTTTAGAGGGCCCTGGTTATGAGAGCCCCTACCAGGGAGCCCTGGAAAAGGGAAAGGCATACCATTAGAGGGCCCTTGATCACGAGGGCCCCTGCTGTGGATCCCTTGACTTCCATACAATTCGTTTACCATTACTCCTTGACTTTTTAGAGACCTACAAATTGCCAGGCATGCTACCATATTTCGCATAAGACGTTTTATTGCAAATACGCAATTCAGGTCCTTACTTAATGTTTCAGAATTTGTATTGTTTCAAAAATGCTATGTTCAATTTCTCTTAAGCGCAGAGACACACATTAATCTAGCAATTTTGCAATTATTTAAATTTAAGACTAGCAATTTGTCTAATGAATGCTATCTTTGACACTTCCTTCTTTTGACCATTCCTTCGCATCTCAATGCTAGGGGCTGTACACCACTCAAGCCCACTCCTGGCATTAGGCATGATGCTAATAGGCTCATGTTTATCTGCTCTAGAGAGTCCTATTATATTCAAGTACTTCTCTACAGGATCTAGTAGGGGTGTCCACAAACATTTGGGCAGATAGAGTTTGAGGGCTTGTTTTTGTGGTTGTCCCATCCCCAATAAGGGCCTGTAAATCTAGAGGTTAGTAGGCGACGTGCTTAAAGGTCAGTTTTGTTTTACAGGCTGCGAGATCGTATCTCAGAAGACAGCTAATCGAATCACACACACACACACTTTTGCTTTGCTCTGTTCCTGTAAATGATCTGGTGCGTATGTGTGTGTGTGCTTGGCTTGGCGTGGGGCTCAATGTGATCAGTATCCCATTATAACATCACATGAACTAAAGAGAAACAGAGAAGGGGTGGGGGTGCGGAGAAGAAAAGAAAGGAAGGGGAAAGGAGGCAAGTAATCTGTGTGAAGTATTATATAATACTTTTTGGTTTGTATTTATTTATTTATTGGGAGAGGGGGTTTTAACACTGTGGGTCTATGGAAATAAATCCACTCTCAATTCCAGCAATATTTGTTAGAGGGTCGATAATCAGTATGTGAGGGCGGGGCTTAGTGAGGAACTATCATAGCCAATCAGAAGCTTTGTACAGTGACACAGCATCCAGTTAAAGCATCAGAGCAACGTGTGTTTACTATTTGTACATCAACCATCAACTTCCATAATAACTGCTTTTTTTTAACTGTACTTTACCATTGAAACCTCATAATTGTCTTTTAAAAGAAGTGTATGTTTATTTGTTAAGATTGGTTTATACTTTATCGCGAGTCAAACCAAAGTGACTACACCATTGTGAGCCTTTTTACTTATGCATTTTGCACTTGTGTCGATTTACAGTTTAGCGATGAAGGCAGGAATGTGTAGGGCAGAACATGCGGCTTGGCTGACTAACCCCAGTTGCTGCATGCTCCTTCACTGTGGCGTGTAGTTAAGTTTTTTTGTGGCTACTCTGCGCTTAGCTGTGTTTTCCACGCCGTAGCCTGCAGTGTAGCCTGACGTAGATTCAACACAGAAGCTTAAATTGGCATTTAGCCCTGCTAAGCTCAATACGTTCTCTTTCAGTAACCTGATATTTGGGATTTACTGCCAGTTACATTAGGACCAAGACACTAGTGGTGAATCTTTGTGTTTTTATAGCAGCTCTCCAGAAAAAACGACATCCAAGTTTGGTAGAAAAGTGTTGATTGTTGTATCTTTCTGTTCCTTGGATTCGATGGTCCTCTATCAAGGGGAATTTGTACACTATTTAGTGAGAGAGTTTGTAATTTGGGATGATCTTTTGTATGATACCTTCTGATGGGTATTGGTACAGTACTGGTATTGCTAATGATTATGATAATGGTTAATGAGCCTCTGTTTAAAACATGATTCGTTTTTACGTTTTGTTGGAAGCATTCTGACCAATCCCGGCAATGGAGGAGAATTTTCTGTGTATGTTTGGATGATGTAGTGCAGACACATGGTCAAAATTTGGCCAGTTAAGCCAAAACTTAATTACAAGTTTTATGAGCAAAGAGCAAAATATAGTATTTAACTATGTAATCAAGCCCTACTGTATGGAGCTGATACTGCTGGAGCTGATGGTGTGAATATTTCTTGCTTTTCCTGTAGAGCTGTCTGGAATCAGGTAGGAACAAAATGTCCTTGGAGAATGGAAGGCCGAAGACCAGACCAAACAGCAGCCTCTTTGTGTGTGTGTGTTTGTGTGCGTGTGTGTGTTTTTGTGTGTGTGTGTGTGTGTGTGTGTGTGTGTGTGTGTGTGTGTGTGTGCGCGCGATGTACCTGAAGTACACAGACAAAAGAGTTGGGGGATCAGTGTAGTGCTGGGCGATATAACGATATCGATTTGTTTCGCGATAATTTTTCCCTCGATGACGATGATAAGCCTGTGCAATAGAATTCGATAAACATTCATTTCCATTTCCGTCTAAGTGGCGCGGCAAACAACGAAAACACAACGTGTAATCAATCCAGAAGACGCTGGAGCAAATTAATAAATAGTTAAGAAAATTGTAATAGTTATTCTCATGCATGCAACAAAAAACCCTAAAGAATAGTGGAGTATGGCCCGACACACGCAAACAACCATAGTGTTTGTACTTTGGGAATAAACGGCCGCACTGTTCAGCACGTTTTAAATAAATTTTAAGTAAATTTTAAGCACTAAATGTAATTAATTCAATTTATATTAGGACCTCGGGGCAGGTGCTGCAAAAATGTGTATGTGGGGCGCGGATTAAAGGAAGAGGTTTTTTTGCGGAGCGGTAACAGGACAAAAACACCTTAAGAATGATGTCTAAATGACTTTCCTCTAATCTAATATAATTTAACATGGTTTAAGGATATAAAATAATTTCTAAACAAACGAACTTTTTAATATTGAGCTTATGGCCCAAGTGCAAAAACACAAAATCATTTATCATTTAGATTATCTGCCTGAACGCGAGCCCGAACCCGAGCTTGAACGCCAGCCTGACTCAGGCGCTGCATGAACTCGGGCCGGTCGAGAACACCGCTTTCCTCTCAGATTAGGCGGAAGAAAATGGTCTTTTTTTTAATGTAACAAATCACACTGTGATTTTTGTGATATTTCCCCAATTACAGCTCAGCTGCGCGTTTAAAGCTCAACGCATGAATTAATCGGTGCGCTGTGCGCCGCGCGTGCTCGCGGGGGATTTGACGCGTCTGTCAAGCAAGTTAATGGACCGTTTTGGGGGCAGAGATTAAGAAGTACAGCAGGTACATCTCAGATTTGTAGTTTAATGCTCTACTAAATTACTGGCTTTAAAACTGGCTCATGATATGGTCGGTTCTGGCTGGATTTTTTCCTGCCTACAGGCTGCATTTGACGGAAAGCAGCTCCTCAGTCAGACAACAGTGTCAGCATACAAATCGTGTGCGTTTCCTACAGGACAAACCATTTAAAAGTGCAGATAAACTCATTAAAAAATCACACAGTGTCTGTCTGGCTTAAAATACTTTTAATAAGGTACAGCTTTTAAATTAATAAATCAACATTCATTAAAAATCCGTGAGAAGTTCTGTATGCTAAATGACAAGCTAAGCTAATAAGCTAATAACATTTAATAATAACAGAAAAATAGATATGAATTTGGAAAATAACCAACTAAAGTGAGCTCAAAATACAATAATAAATATAATCTAACGAATTTCAAAATATAAATTAGAAATATTGAACTTCAATATTAAATTCAACTTCAACTACAAAAAACGCAAGGACCGATAGAACATAACGAACAGAAAAAAATAAATTTGAAATTGGAAAAAAAGTTCAAAATGCTAAAAGAAATAAAACCTAACGAATTTCAGAATATAAAATCTAAATATTGCACTGCAGCAGTACAAAAGCCTAAGTGCTTAAACAAACAAACCAAAAAACAGCCTATCACAAATCATTTTTTGAGCCCGACCCAGCTGAGGAAAAGGTGGGAAATCTTTTTTTTTTCGGCTGGGTCTTGGAAAACTTTGTGGTGAATTAAAGGGGCCGAGTTGCAATTTTTGTTTTACTTTAATCAGTTTTTAATCCGTCTTTTTAAAAACAAATATTCCAATATTGGCTGCCAATCAGTGCCCAATATTCTGAGCTCAAAAAACGCTATTCGGGCCAGCCCTACTAATCTAATATAATTTAACATGGTTTAAGAATATAAAATAATTTCTAAACAAACGAAATATTTAATATTGAGCTTATAGCCCAAGTTTTTTTTTCAGTCATGGAAAATTGGAAAAAATTGGAAAAAAGCCCGAGTTCATGCAGCGCCTGAGTCAGGCTGACGTTCAAGCTCGGGTTCTGGCTCGCGTTCATGATTAATTTGTTTTTTTTAAAAACTAATATTGGAATATTCGCTACCAATTACTGCCAAATATCCAGAGCTCAAAAAATGCTATTCGGGCCAGCCCTAATAATTATGGAGATACAGAAAAAAATATTGTGATAAAACTTCCATCACTCCCTTATTCTCTCACTAATAAAAACAAACCTTTAAGTGTGACACAAAGTGATTTGATTTATATCGTGATACATATCGATATCGACTGATATGGAAAACTATATCGTGATAAGATTTTTTCCCATATCGCCCAGCTCTAGATCAGTGCCAAATACTGATCCCTTTTCCTCACAGCACTTCCCAACCCCGAGAGTGCTGCCAAATAGTCCTCCGCCTCTCGGCCACCATTAATATTTGATACGATTAGAGATCATGCGTTTGTAATCACCCCAAAATGAGTTAAATTCATTTATCCACTTTATCTATTTGTGTGTTAAAGGAACAATATGTACTAAAATGACATCAAGCATGTTAAAGGCCAGGTTGAGGACACTGAACCTACAAAAACAAGCAGAAGAACAAGTTCATGAACTTTTAAAGTCATACACTAAGTTGATCAGCTAATATATACACGTACAATGATTTATTGTTAACTCATAATGTCTTAGAATTATATAGAATTCACATTAGTTGTTTTATTAACATGTAGCATGACAGCATTAGCCAGCACTAGTCTGGATCACTTTACCTACCTCAAATTACCACTGCCTTAATGAATGCTAAAGTGCTGAGGAGCTCCAAGAAATGTAGCTGCATCTATAGTTAAAATTGCTAACATCATAGCACTTGATGTGTTGTCATCACTGGAGCTTCATAACCCCCCTCCACAAACTGGTAAAAGCAGACATGTATGGGTGGATGGTAAATTTAGCAACTTCAACCACAGATGCAGCTCCTTTTTTTTTGAAAGATGGTGGATTTTAGTTCTGTGGTGTCTACTACTGTGTTTAAGAACTTGTTAGCTATGCTCCAATACGCTTTATTCACCTATGTTACCATCATCTACCAAAACGAGGCTGTGGGGGACTGAAGTAACGTTGGACGGCTGGGTATTAGCAATGCTACCTCACTGCTGCGTACCCTAATGCACTTCTTCGAAAAGAAAGAAATCTTATAAAGATCAAACCTTCCATAGTTTCCCAAAATATCCTTTACTTCACAGTGAATGGATTCATTAAATCAGAAGAGATCTCTATTTTAATTTAGGTTTGTATATTACTGTGCTAGCTAGCTAGCTAAGGCTAGCCATATTAATATAACCCAGCCAGCCAATCCAGCCAGATGAACGTTAGCAGAGAGACAGCAGGCGAGCTAAACCCGGATCTCCGGCTATGACTGGATTAAGCCTGAACTGATTATTTTCTCCCTTTAACATCAAAACGAGTGGAGGGTAACTTTAGTCAAGCCATAGCTCTTTAAATTAGCCTGCTTAGCTAGTTAGCTTGTTAATATCCTACTGTTCGGTAGCCTGGTCTTACAAGAGTGCACTTGCATGCCTAGCTGGACAGTATTTGGAATTAAAACAGATGTGTTAACATTAATTTTATGACTGATTTGATATTACAAATTAACGTGGACACAAAAGCAAGTTTAGAACACTTTATTAAAAAGTGTTTCACATTAAAACAAGTGTCTTAAAGAAAGTTTAAGAAGGATGCTGTGCCCACCTTATTGGCCTGAACAGATAGTTCAGTGAAGCCAGTAAGGAGGAGTGTAGTTAGATGAACTGCAAGGTATTTTTCTAGTCAATAAGTTAATTAGTTTCTAAATAAACTAAAGTAAGCTAGCTAACAAGTGAGTTTTTTATTACAGCAAACAAAGGCAATTATCTAGCTTCCTTCCACATCCTGCACATAACTCTTGATCCAGTTGCTGTAGCATCTTGCACTTATTTTCTGTCCATTTTTCGAGGGTTTTCAAAATTAATTTAGGGAGGTGTGTGAGATTAGTTGTCCCCGCAGGCGCTCCCATTTAAACTGGTGGATTTTCTGTCTGCTGCCTTGCTGCCCTGGAATTTCCGGTTTAGGGGAGGGGGGTATCCCCCAGCCTCACTTTTGTTTTAACATGGGCATGGAGGGAATAAGTTGTGTCGCTGTAAATAATGTTTAATAGCTTGTATGAATGTTGGGTTAGCATAGTTGGCTTCTTTATTATTAGTGTCAACACAATTGTATTTTTCACACAGCAGTAGCTACTTCTAATTGCATTCACTTTAAATGTGATACAACAGAAAACCATTTGATATGAAACAACTGGAAGTTTTAACATGATACTTGAAAACAATAATGTTGAAATAAGGTAACTATTTTCAGAGCTTAATGAAGCAGGTGTGCTGCTAGTTGTTTAGAATAAAAACCTGCAGCCACACCAGCCCTAAACTGAATGCTGGTCTTACTATTCAATAGCAATGGCTACTCAAAGCAATGGCTTGTCCAAAAATGTTACTTCAGATATGGCTTAGATCAAGCTATGCATGTCTGAAGTCTAAAATGTGATTGTTTAGTTCTGCTGTGAAGTTAAGGGGCTACAGGTTGCTTAATCATGGACAGATTGGACAGAATTCAAACTTCATCAAATCCAAGTTCTGACAAACAGCTCTAATTTGATCACTTGCAAGTAACTTTCATTAATCTCAGCCGATCTGATTTGATGATAAATCAGATTTGCCTGCAGTCTGAACATAGCTTTAGCCTAGGAGTCCTGTAAGCTAAACCTGTACAGTTTTCCAGAAGCGTTGTGTTATTCACCAGCTTTAGAATTGCAGGTCTATCAGTTACCCCTCAAGCATGTCTACTGTAATTTACTGTAATTTACTGCAGGACTGTTCTTCAGCTCCTGGGGATCTGGGGACTGGGTAGAGCACAGAAGAGACCATGCGTGAAAAGTGTTTGATGTATGTTGCATCCAGAGTCTGCGTTTATTCCTTCTAAGAAGCCTTCAGATTAAGGCAGCAGCTCTCGCCTGGGTACACACACACACACACACACATATGATCTGGTGTGTGTTACAACTGCACAATATTGGAAAAATACATATTGTGAGGTAAAGAATTCAGAAATGTTCATTAGCTTTCACAAGGTGTCAATAAACCAGCATGTCAGTATTAAAAATGCACTCAAACTATGCACCAGATAAGACATGCATAGAAAAGGCATTGAGAAAAAACAACTTTTTACTTTTTATTTACCTGTAGAAAAGTAGCATGGTGTGTTTAATGTAATTTTGCACACTCATTATTGCACATGGTCACATTGTAATGATAGTAAAACAATATATTGTGCTGCCCTTGTGTGTGTTGTAAAAGAAGAGGAGATGGGCCAGACAGGGAATGTCCTTCAACAAAGCTCTTATTTACAGGCAAGACTGTGTGACCAGCAATAAAGTGTGTGAAGGAAAGTGTGTGTCTGTGTGTGTAGTAAAGTAGTAAAGTGTGGGGGTGGGGGTCTATGTTGGCCTAATGTTGCCTTTCAGTTTCTGGGAGCCATGAAAATGCTGTAGTCACTGTACAGGAAACTGGATCAGACTGGATCAAAGAGAAAGGGAAGGCTCTTGAGATAGAGAGAGACCCAGAGGGAAAAAGAGAGAGACGGGAATACATAGAGAGAAAAGAGAGTGAGACTTGGAGGTAAGAGAGAGAAAGAGTTAAAGGTAAAAGAGTGTGCGTATATAATTCAGTCGTCATAGAACAGTGTGGACTGCAGTAAGTAAAGGGGGGAAAAAGTCTATTTTCCAAACTATGATTTAATTATGTTAATAATATTAAAATGTTGTCTATAAATTTGTATAATTATTTTGTGCTATTCTATTATTACTATTATTATGTCAGTGGCATTTAAATTGTCCTAAAATAATTATCATTTATCTCAATAATTTCCTTTCAAACAGTGGAAGGAAAAACGCCCCTAAACTGAAAGGAAAAATCCTTGCGAGGAACCAAGACTCAAAAGAGGAGCCCATCCTCAAACGGTTGACACCGGACAGCACGGCAAATAGCATAACACAAACAACTGGCAATTCACTTAAAAAATCCTTTAATTTTCACAAAAATCGTCAGTGCGCCTTATAATCCAGTGTGGCTTATGTATGAATTTTATCAGTCAGGTTGTAAGGAGCAGTAAAGCCACTCTGCTGAAGTACAGTGTTATACAGGAGTTACAGTTTTGTTCTCCAGCAGCATTGGCATTAGCCATTAACCCTGCTAAGTGCTAGTTCTTTCGCAGTTCAAGAAGTTTTATCAGCCTGTAGCCTGCTGCTAACCCTGGCTAGCACTGCTAGAGCAGCATTAGCACTAGCCGCTGATTGAGCTTCGTTCAGAGGGGAGTATAGCGAACTGCATACTTCTGTTAGAACAAGCTATGTACATGAACATAGCTAATATTGCCCTGCATTACTGAAACACTGAGGGTTTCTCAGTGTAGCAATGTCGGATGGCATTAGCCGCTAACAACAACCCCTAGGTTTCTTGCAGTGGTGCTGGGTATAAGTGAGAATCCACAGCATTAGCATTTATTCTTTCGTTAGTATTGGGACCTAGAAATAAAACCTTGGTTTTTCCCATGCTTTTGTTTGGGCTGTTCGCTACTTCTCCCCCTTTAACAACACACACAGGTTTTACTAGCCCTTGTGGAGCAGTAGAAACAGTCTGGCAGGAGCTGCCCCAATAACGGCAACCCCTCAGCCTCGCCCAACCAGAGACCGAGAGAAAGGCGGTGGGAGGGGCAGCAAGGGAGAACGAGAGATAAGAGAGGGAGTGAATGAAAGAGAGGCAGGAGGAGAGAGGTTCTTGCACATATGTCTGTATGCACGAGCACACTGTCTTTTTTGTTTATTTGGTGGAAGTCTAAAGGAAGTGGTTGGGCGGTGACTGTGTGCGACAGTGTGTGTTTGTGTAGGTGTGTGTACCGTAAGCTAAATCTCTCTGGGTTTCCTTTAGGGCTGTTTTTATGAGCCAACTGTTCTCCTCTGCTGAACAGTAAGAGCCCATTTCATGGAAATAGGGGGTTCCCTCCCTTTTTAATTTGTATATATTTTTTTTTTATTAAAATAAAAAGTCTTTTTTGAATGTATTGTTTTCTGATGCTACAAGGATCAACACATTTACATTTCAGCTTTATTCTTCTGCAGTTTGGCTCTGCCCATTCAACTTGTTTGTTTGAGACACAGTACAGAGCAGCCAATCAGAACATTTCACCGTATTTTTCGCACTATAAGGCGCATTATGCTACACTAGTAAGAAACAGGGGTGTCGCCATGTTTTCCTTCTTATTCAACAGGTCTTGTGCTGGGTGGAGGTGGGGGCTAAGTAAGCGATTAGCGGCTAATGCCACCCGAGAGCCCTACACTAAGGAATCCTGAATGTTCCAGTAAGCCAGGGCAATATTAATTAGCGGTGTTTTTTTTTTTTTTACACGTTAAACACAGGCGTTAGCAGCAGCCAAGCTACATGCTGATAATACTCACCTCTGAACGGCAAAAGAACTAGTAAATCAGGTGGTTAGCGACTATTGCTAATTATTATTGCCTCGGTGCTAGAGAACTAAACTCAACTCCTGTATAAAGCTGTATTCCATTGGAGTGGCTTTACTGCTCCAACCTGACTGGTTAAATTTATATATAAGGCCCAAATACGCTTTATGGATGTGTCTATTTAAATTAATCCCCCTGCAGTTTAACACCATCCTTTCAAATTGAACTTTTATGGTGTTTTAGCCTGGATTTTTGCAGCCATTCAGAACAGAGCTTGTTTACATATATCTGTATGTTTCATTTTAGGCTACTACAGTGAAGGGCTGTATATTGGTAAGAACTTATTGATACGACACGAAACAGGGGATATGATTCAATATATCATATATTGCGGTAGTTTGAGCAAGATAATATATTTTAAAAAGTATCTTAAAAAGTAATATAGTATGACCGTGTAAGTCAACGCTATTATATTTACAAAATATAATAAGTACATTTTCATACATTTAGAACAGTGGTATCAAAAAAATGCTATTTAGTGGACATGGTTTAAGCATTACACTAAATTAAATACATGTAAACGATTAGTTAAAAATCAACAATTTTTAATACAGTATTGCTAAACATATCATAACACAATAGGATATTGATATTTTCTTACACCTGTCCTACCCATGTACATTAAAATTTGGTTTGGACTTGTTTTTATGCAATTTGGTTCTGCCCATCTGTATTTAAACTAGAAAGAGCACA
The DNA here is from genome assembly GCF_023375975.1 of Astyanax mexicanus. Taxonomy (NCBI): domain Eukaryota; kingdom Metazoa; phylum Chordata; class Actinopteri; order Characiformes; family Acestrorhamphidae; genus Astyanax; species Astyanax mexicanus. The sequence goes on along the minus strand of NC_064424.1, from coordinate 26,960,411 downwards.
TTTCCATGCTCATACCTGTTTTTCTTCTGCCTACTGTAATTTAGCCCCACCCATTCACACTAAAGTTATCGTGGGGTGTGTACTTTGGAAAGAACAGGGCAGATCAATGTAGGGCAAGCTCATTCGTAGCAAATTCAGTGTAAAGTGAGAGCTCTGTCCCCTCATTACTTCAAAGGGTGATGTCAGTTAGTACAAGGCGTCTGTGAGCTGATGTATCGGAGCAATGCTACATCAGCAGCAGCAAAGATGCGGTGCCTGGTTTCACATGTGTCTTGGACTACATAGCATTCTGAATGGACCTTTCCCATTGAAAGGAAAATTTAGTCTAGGAAACCACCTCTAAATGTAGCACGTGGGCCCTTTTAAGTGTTCCTCATTTCACTTTAATCTGGGTGTGGGAAGCCAACACCAAAAGATTTTATCAGGCTTACTCACAGACATGCTAATCGATTTCTATAGAGTCCAATCTACTGTTAGCAGCGTTAGCATTTGTGGGAGTGGAATTTCTTTAATGCAGTGATCAGTATAACCGAGGTTCAGTCAGCTGATTAGACACTTCAGTCTGTGTGAGCGTGTGCATGCGTGTGCTGGTCTGTTATTCTGAAAGTGCAGAGCGACGTTTCTGTGGGAGTCGTTTTGTCTGCAGTGAGTCACTTGTTCTCAACCCCCATGAGTGTAAGAACATACACACACACACATACACACACAGTTACATAATCTAATCATGAAGTACAGGAAGTTGAAGAGTAAAAGAAAGGAAGTGTGTGTTTCTGTCTCGATATTCTTTGTTTCTGCTGACCTTCATCTCTATTCTTCGGTTTATAGGACTGTTAATGGATGTGGAAGGTTTTCCTGTGAGTCTGTGTGAGTGAGTGAGAGTGGTTTCTATCCAGGGTGACCTAGTGGTGGTCCAGTTTGGTTCAGTGGAATACAGTTCTGTCTTGATTTGATTCTGTGTGATACAATAGTGATTCTTTTACATTCACTACAATGCAATTCTGCCTATTGTAGTCAGGAACGCTAGAGTGTGAGTAAAGAACCAGGATTAAGCCTAGTCTTGGATTACACAGCCTTGAGAATGGAGATTTCCCACTGAAAGGAAAATTTAGTCTAGGCCAAGGCTTAATCCCTTTCAAGGAAACCAACAAATTCAGTCTGAGTTAAGACCAAGATTCTTAATAGTCGAGTCAGAGTCAAGAGCAAGACGAGACAAGGTTGACTTTGTCTTTTGTATTTATCAGCAACAGATCCTGGCCTGCACATCAGTTCAGTTTGGTTGGAGCTAACGTAGTACTATTGTAGTAACAGTATTGTTGCGGCACTTCTTGGACAGGCTGCAACAAAAGGTGTCTCCCACAGCCATGCCAACTCTTGACCCGCCAAAACAATCACAGACAACATGGCTACTGTTGCATTACAAGCCACAGTGCTCAAATCAGATTTTTTTTTTGCTCAGATCAGATTTGGCTTGTTCACATTCACAGATCTTGACAGTTCACATTCACAAATGTAAGTGACCTGTATCTGTGTGTAATGTGAACAAATATGTTCCTGAAACACCTTGTCTTCTTCACCGACAACGGAAAACGTCATTTTTAAGAGACGACTCATAGCTTTATAAAGGTGAAATGGATTCGTTAGCAGCTTATATGTGGAGCATCTTTTGCTGGAGTGGAGAAACGGCAAACAGCTGGTGTGAAGTACATGCTCAGGTCGAGGAGGTAAAAAAAAAGGTCAGGCGGTTTGCTTTTGCTGTTTTTGCAGCTATAGCTGCACAGCTGCACCAAGAGATGTGTGGGTACGAGAAAGAAGCATGTAGCACATGCGTAAAAGCAAAAAGACGCATCAATTCCGATTTGAGCGTTCCCATTCATGTCGCATGTCCATGGATCGGATACGTATCCGACTTAGGGCCACATATGAAAGTGATTTAAATTTGATTTGAAAAAATAGGATTTGGCGCGTTCACACGGGTATGAAAAAAAAATCAGATCTGAGCCACATTGAGCAAAAAATTTGATTCGAGTCACTTCAGCCTCCTAAAGTGAACTAGTCGGAGTTCATAGATAGTCGGAGGAACAAGAGAGCTAAAAATTGTAGGAAGGTGAGAGAAAACAAAGTGTAAACAAACAGACCTACACATAACAGTATTTTGAGAGTTCTCTAAAATCTCTTTTAAATATCACCTTTAAATGGGTGATACCCAGCCCTAAAACCAGCATCATTCATTTTATCTGGGCATCCTATCTAGGCATTAAGGCATCATGGAAAGTCAAGGACATTACTCATATGCTGGGTTAGTTGAGCATTGTGAGTGGTGTCCTTAAGCCCCCCAACCTAAAATGAAACCTACATCCCTGCTGCTTGAAAGAAACTTCTAGATCCTTTAACCAGTCAACATTCTGTCGTATACTGTGGTAACTTTAAATTCATATTGAGACCAAAGAAATCAGTAGTAGATGACCTGTGGCTTAAAAATTAAATTAAAGCTCCACTAGGTAGGATTGAGATTTTGTGCTCGTGGGAGTGTAATAAATGTTTCGGGCGGATTAGTTTCTCTTTCTCGATTTCTGGCTTTCACAGACATATTCGGTCTCTTTCCAGCTTCTGCCAGAGTGTCTGTATGTTAGTTTGTAAAGAATGAACCAGTAGTCCTTGTAGAACTGTTAGAACTAAAGGTCGGAAAGCAGGTCGCAGTTCTCGCGAGCGTTGGTCGCGGCCGTCTCGGAAATTTACAGAGTCTGGTTTGAGCTCAGAGGAGCTCCAGCTCAGATACGAGAGCACCGCCATTCCTCCTATTACACCTCAACAGTGAGTTTTAAGCTGTAATTTTACTTCTTTAAAAAGATCAAAAATCAAGGAAATCCTATCTAGTGCTGCTTTAAACAGAGGTTTGACCCAGTTGATGTTTATGTTCACTCACAAACTCGCTCATGTGATTTGATATGAATTTGTGTGTGTGTGTGTGTGTGTGTGCGTGTGCGTGTGTGCCCCTTTCCTCTAGTCAGTCAATCATTTAAAGCAGATGACAGTCAGATGATTGAAATCACACACTGATTTTACTGTATTACTGAGGACTGTGGCTGTTCTTTCTATTATTGTATGCAGTATTGTATACTCTAAGCTAAGCCTTTAGCATGTGTGATGAAAACAGTCTGTTTAGATGTGAGAAGCTTACCGGTCGTTTTATCTGGTCAGTGTGAGAATCTGGGCCTCGCAGGGATAGTAGAGCAAGAACACCCTCTCTCACACACTCTTTGTCTGGGAGAATCAGACAGTGTGCAGATGGGAGTAATTATGTGCTCAGATCTGGCAACCGTCCTGCTCTGTGTGCCAGTCTGGCAGCAGCCGTGCACACGGCACAAATATCTGAGTGAGTAGAAGCCTCATCAGTTTCCAGTTAGATCCTTAGCTGCATGGGTGCGTGTGCGTACATTATACTATATGGAAGCAATATATTTGCTCATTTTTGTCAGTACAGAATAATTCCGCTATCGATTTAAACAGAATAAAAGGTTGTCACACTGACATTGCAAGGCTGTGGAGGAAATCTGTAGTGTTCTGCTGTTTCTGCTCAGCTTGAATGTAGTGAACTGATATTATTGAACTAGCCAGCTCCGGTTAGCAAGTACTTAGCTAGCCGCGGTTAGCAACGCTAGCCAGTCCCTACTAGTGCTAGTAAATGCAGCCCGATAGCGATAGACTGCTATCAGCTAGTGGTTCATCCAAGTAGACTGTAGTCTGATATACTCGCCTCCTGAACTGCGAAAGAGCTAGCGCTACGGCTAGCAGCTAATGCTGATGCACTCAGTCTCAGCACTGGAGAAACTTAACTGAAACTCCTTTATAACGCTGTACTTCAGCAGAGTGGCTTTACTGCTTTTTTCAGTCTGACTGGTAGAATTTATTCATAATGTGCACTGTCGATTTTTTGGGAAAATTAATAATTAATTATAAAAAAATATTTTTTTTTAAATGTGCCTTATATTTCCAAAAACATGGCACACATTTATCACTTACAGAGAGACTACACACTCTGGTATAACTTCAGAAACAAATGTAACATTTATTGGCCGTACATTTTAGATTTAACAATCATATGCAAACAGTAAAATTAAAGTTTTGCCCTGAGAAATTACATTTAATTTTTTTTTGTCCAGTGTCAGCCAATTGTAGAAGAGCGGGCAGCTTACAATAAATACATCAGCAAATATCAGTTTAAAATAATGGGCCAATATAAGATGCAATTTAATTTCTGATATCATTGTGCATCCTTAATATTTTTATAGTTTTAAGTTGTTGGACAGTTATTGGAGATGCGCTACTTAAATATGTCTTAAATTGAGTTGGTAGATTTTAGATAGATATTTTAACATTGTTTTTGTTTTGTATCTATTCATACACTATCTGGCCTGAGAACCTTTATCTTAAAATTTGAACATTTGTTTGGGTCAGCCAGACTTACAGCAGTAACTCAATAGCCACAATGCAGTTTTGCTGAGCTGGATTACTTGCTGAAAGTTTATGACAGGTCTGATAGATAGTTAAGTTCTGCTGTTTGAAATTATGCATGTATATCTGTTCATTCTGATCCAAATGTAGTGTTCGTGAACTGCCTTTCTCTGTCTGCCACACCCCTATTCCCCCACCCATCCGACTCTTCACACATCCCTGTTTACTTGTTACTGTTTACTGTCTCCAAAAGCCTTAAAGGGATGGACTTTACCCACCTTTCCCCTCCCCACACCCACGCGAGTCTTACTGGTTAAGAGCACAGTCTGGTGTCAGATCTGTTCCACTGTTTTAAAGTTTATACAAACACACAGATCAGACCAGAACTGACCAAAACTCAACATTAGGAGTCTTGGATTAGACTGAGGACCCTGAAATACCATGAACAGAATTTCACTCCTGTAGTCTGTGAAGAAGCTTCTGTGCCGAGAATGTGGGGAGGTTTTGCTGAGTGTGAATGTGCTATGCCTGCAGAGACCGGTGTGTGTTTCAGCCCTGAGTAAACGACACTTTACACTGTGTGTGTGTGTGTGTGTGTGTGTGTGTAGGACAGAAGGAGAGCTGGTGAGATCATTATAGGGATGAGTAAGCATATAGGACGAAATGAAAGTTAATTTAGGGAACATGTCGTAACTGGGATATAAAAAGCTTTTACCGTAACTTTACTGTGTTTTTTTTTGTTTCCACACGATTTCTCTGGTAAATGAATACATTCAGACAGAACGTAATAAATTGTGAGAACTGAAAATGTTAAATAATCATGTAAATTAATGTTAAATTACTATCAAATACACTTTTGCACAACTTGAGCCTTATAAACAAATTTAATTAAATGGAATGAGGTGAATGATTTAAAGCGGGACCACCGAAAGGGGAAACTGGACCGATTCTAATTTCACTACTGTTAAATATGATTTATCTAATTGCCTTTAAAAGATAAAAAGTTGTTTTCTATAGGTCAGTAGGTCAGTAAATGAACAACTTAAATGTTTAATGTGTAATGGCAAATATGAAACAGACTGAACATATAGTGACTGTAACTGTTTTTAGGTTGTATCTGCCTGACCCACTGGGGGGGGGCTTGTAATTTCCGCTGTACGTATATACCACATGTGTAGGTTATAAAATGGGCTTAAAAAACTAAACTTCTGTGGAATTCGTAAAATGTTTGGCCACAGGACACTACAGAAAGGCAGGAAACCACAGAAACCCTACATACCACAGCAAGACTAACCACAGAAACACAGAAAATGCAGGCTACCACAGAAACCATCTAGAAACAGCAGGATACCACAGAAACCACATGTAAACCCTGAATATTACAGACATGTATTCTAGCACAAAAATCACCTAGAAACACTGAATACCACAGAAATGCAGGATGCCACAGAAACCACCTACAGAGTTAAATATCACAGAAATGTAGGCTACCACAGAAACCACCTAGAAACCCTGAATAACACAGAAATGTAGGCTACCACAGAAACCACCTAGAGACCCTGAATACCACAGAAATGCAGGATGCCACAGAAACCACCTAGAGACCCTGAATACCACAGAAATGCAGGATGCCACAGAAACCACCTAGAGACCCTGAATACCACAGAAATGCAGGATGCCACAGAAACCACCTACAGAGTTAAATATCACAGAAATGCAAAGTACTACAGAAACCACCTAGAAACCCTGAATACTGCAGAAAAGCAGGATACCACAGAATATCCCTAGAAACCCTGAAAACCACATAAATGCAGGCTACCACAGAAACCACCTAGAGACCCTCAATACCACAGAACCACATGGAACCACATCCTGCAGAAAAGCCGGATGCCACAGAAACCACCTAGAAACCCCATATATCTGGTGATATACAAATGTATAACTTACAAAGAGACTATACACCCTAGTATAACTTTAGAAACAAACATAACATTCAACCAGCTGTGTACAATCAATAAAATGTAAGGTGTCTCCTGAGAAATCTTAAATTACTTTTATTTAATTTTACTTTTCCACATGGCCACGCTACTTTAGTAGTGTGGACAGCATCGCTTTGTCATTTTTCAGCATACTAAAAAAAAAAAAAATCGGCATGTGTTGGTTTGAAATGGCAGATTCCCATGTTTAAAAAAAAATGTAATCCCAATCATTGTAATGTTTTTCACCTCAGAGTAATTATTTTGTAATACAAGTTGTCCACTGATGTCTTATAACTCTCTCTCTATCTCTGTTCTCTCTCTCAGGTAATCCATCATGATTCCCATCACTGAGTTACGGTATTTTGCTGACACCCAGCCGGCGTACCGGATCCTGAAGCCATGGTGGGACGTCTTCACCGACTACATCTCCATCGTCATGCTCATGATCGCTGTGTTTGGGGGAACGCTGCAGGTAAACCTGACAGATTCCAAGTGTCGTGTCTTCTCTACCTTTTTTTTTGTTTATTCTGCTGATCTTTTTTGTATTAATCGCTCATTTTCTTGCTCCAGGTGACCCAGGATAAGATGATCTGCCTGCCCTGTAAGTGGGTGGGGGAGACTGGGTGTGCGGAATTTAACGTCAGTGCCAGGCCCAACACGGAGCCGCGGGGGATCCAGTATGAACTGGACAGACACCAGTATAACTATGTGGATGCCGTGTGCTACGAGAACAAGCTGCACTGGTTCGCCAAGTACTTCCCCTACCTGGTGCTGCTGCACACTCTCATCTTCCTGGCCTGCAGCAACTTCTGGTTCAAGTTCCCCCGGACCAGCTCCAAGCTGGAGCACTTCGTCTCCATCCTGCTCAAGTGCTTCGACTCCCCCTGGACCACGCGGGCGCTCTCCGAGACAGTGGTGGAGGAGACCGACACCAAGCCCCCGGGCAAGGCTGATGGTTTTACCGATAAGAAAACATCCAGCATTAGCGACCAGGACGTGGAGGCCAGTGTGCCCATGCTGCAGCGGACTAAATCCCGCATAGAGCAGGGCATCGTGGATCGCTCCGAGACGGGTGTGCTGGATAAGAAAGAAGGAGAACAGGCCAAGGCCCTGTTTGAGAAGGTGAGCGATTTATTTTGTAATCAAGCAGCAATGTCCTGCATAGTCAGTACTTAGTTACCTAGTTACCATATTTTTTGCACAATAAGGCGCACCGGTAGGGCTGGGCGATATGGAAAAAAATCTTATTACGATATAGTTTTTCATATCAGCCGATATCGATATGTATCACGATATAAATCAAATCACTTTCTGTTACACTTAAAGGTTTCTATTTTTACTCAGAAGTGACAGAATAAGGGAGTTATGGACAAAATCACTAGCAGGCTCAGAGCCTTGTGGACAGACACTAGGATGTTAACATCTTGCCAGGTGGGTACAGCTTTTAAATTAATTTTAAAAAGGGGACAAATATATAAACTAAAAAATATGTAAGACCCTTTACATTATATGTCTGTTTAATTTAAATTGCAATAACACTTTATTTATTTTTATAAAATTATATTTAATCAAAAGATCATTCCCCTCCCTGAATGCAGGCAACTACATAAAGCAAAATACAAGAGTATATCACAGTGTTCATTTTGACAGGTGATTTTGATACAGTCTTAGTCTTTTCACTAAAATGTATAATAGTTTTAGTTACATTTTAGTCTATCGGATATTATTAGTTTTAGTCAGATTTCAGTCTAGTTTAATTTTGGTCATATAAAAAGTATGTATTACATATGTTTTACTGTTTTTCTATTTTCTATTTGTTGTAATTTTAGATAATTTACTGCTTATGTTTTTTTTTAAATAAGAGCCTTTAGTTTTTTTTACATTTAAATTAAGCTAACATTTAAATATTTTAAAAAAAGTGGCCTATAATGGAGGTGGGAGGAATAAAGTCAAGTTTCTGAAATGATCCACTTCTACTGCAGTACAGATTTATACTAACATTACTGGCTTTCAGTAGACTAGACTTACATTACTTAAGTGTATTTAAAACTCCAGTTCAGTAACAGCAATGTTTAGCTCAGTTCAAATACAGCTAGACAGATTATATAATCTTCTGTATTTAGTAAAATATCCAGCATAACAGACTCTCTATCTGTTAAAAACTATAAAACACAAAGACAGAGGAGAATGCTGCCCTCAGGGTTTTCTAACAGAAACAGTGAGAGTTAGGAAAAAAGATGGAAAGTGCTTCCTTTCTGTGTGTTTATATACTAACCCCTCACTCGTGCTGAAGTTAACCTTAATTTACACGAAACGTGGATTAACACGGCTAACGTGCGTTACCCATTAGTTTATTAGAATGTAAAAAGCAGTGAAAGCATCTTAGCTAATGATGACAGATTGCACAGATCCCTTTTACACCTAAACATCGCTAACTTTAAACTGGAGACAAGCTAATCTAACTAGCAGCAAACAGAGCAGCGTTTACCTGCCTTCAGAAATCTGAACAAGCTCACCTCTCTAAATATCTTGGAGACGCATGCCTCATATTTAAAAGGTGAGTTTTCCAGTGTAGCGCCGCTGAATAGTATAAATGAAGTTTATCCAGTAAATGGGAGAGAAGGAGCCGCTATGTGAGGAGTTCAGAGTGGAGGGGCTCGGGGGGTGGGGCGGAGGGGGATGGTGGAGAGGGGAGGGGAGGGGTTGTACTGGGCTGAGCAGCAGTTCAGCGTGCTGCCTGGTCTCGTGCTGCGCCTTTTCACAACGCTACTTAAACGGGAAATAGAAAATTTAGTTTATCGAATTTCTCGCCCCGACTTATCGCGATATATAGTTTCCTCGATAACTATCGATATCGTTTTATCGCCCAGCACTACGCACCGGATTATAAGGCGCATTATGCGACACTAGTAAGGAACAGGGGTTCCTCTAATTCAGCAGTTCTCACCGCTGGGTGCCGACACCTGTAAAGCTAAGCTAAGTTAATTAAAAAAACATTTTCTTTTAAAGTCAAACTAGTGCTGGATATTAATCTACACAGATTTCTCTCCTGAATCCTGTTAATTTGGGTGAGTAAAGCGTTTCCGTTTATTTACAGTAAGCTTAGATTTCTGGTTAAAAGCTAATGCCGTCTGATAGTGCTACACTGAAAAACCCTTAACGTAACCCTGTTCCGGTAATCAGGGCAATATTAGCTAGCAGTTCGTCTACAAATCTTGTTTTAACACTGTAAATCCACAGGTTAACATCCAATATACTTACCTTTAAACAGCGAAAGAGCTAGCGCTTAGCACATTTAGCGGCGTATGCTAATACCTCTCCAGCAGTGCTTGCCGGGGTTAGCAGCAGGCTACAGGCCGATAAACCTTTAGCTAAATAAGAGGTAGTCAATTGTGGATGTTCAGGCCTCATATTTGTACTGATGTGTCTGTTAGCATCACAGCTAACCTGTTTATACCCAGCGAAGGCCGACTACTCTTTGCGTCACGGACTCAACTCCTCTGAGCCCTGCTGTTAGCATCATGGCTAACCTGCTATTCTAGGCTTTCAAACGCTGTGCATTTAAACAGCAAGACTTTCTCTACCTATTGTGAAGTGTCAGCAAGTAATCCAGCTTGGAAAAACTGCCAAAATTCATACATTTCCAGGGAAATTAAGACCCAATTTTATGACTGTAGCAGCCATTTAGTGCATGTGTACTACTGGCTGTGTGTGCATGGGATCTGCATGCTCTAGAGAGGCAGGAAGGGCAGACCCTCACACATCTCAATCATTCATGACTCGTTCACAGAGTCATTCAGAATCGAGTCACTAATTCCTGGAAAATCCATCTGTTTCTTGGACAGGTTTGAGACAACCCATTAGCGCTTGGATCCCTAAATAACTAAACTAAAGTGAGGCAAATTGAAGATGAGCTGGACAGCCGATTAAATAATGTGATTGTAATAAGAATGCGTCTGGGCTTTGCTCCAGACCTCCACCATTAGGACATTAAACACTCCGTCTCCTCGTCTGCTGATAATCTCCGAGAGAAATAGAAGAATCTCTCTAATTGTTTCCTGACGGAACAGAGTTTTTCTCTGAATGTGGTCTGAGTCCAGGGTACATGCTAAATTAGAGTAAATATCTTCTCGGGATAATGGTGCCTGAGATCATCTGCCCCTGCCCTTGGATGTTCCCACCTCTCAGACACAAAGGACTGGCATACCAGAGCGTTAAAATTAGGATGTTGTTTATGGAGAGGAATTGGTCACATTTTTAGCATGACTGAAGTCATCGCTCTGATTTGCAGAGTGGAACAGATGGAGTGATAAAATGGATGTTCTGTGTTGATCCCTCACTTCTGGCCTCACCCAGATGTGGGTTTTTATTTTGCTGAGGCACCTGCGACAGCGTCATGAAATATTTAAAGCTACACGACTAAAGCCATGTACAGTAAATAGGCTCCTACTGGTATTCTCAGTATCTTGGTAGTTTTGAGTAAGCACCTACAAAAATATACACTACCGTTCAAAAGTTTGGGGTCACATTGAAACGTCCTTATTTGAAGGAAAAGCACTGTACTTTTCAATGAAGATAACTTTAAACTAGTCCTAACTTTAAACAAATACACTCTGTGTCTTGCTAATGTGGTAAATTACTATTCTAGCTGCAAATGTCTGGTTTTGGTGCAATATCTACATAGGTGTATAGAGGTGTATTTCCAGCAACTATCACTCCAGTGTTCTAATGGTACAATGTGTTTGCTCATTGGCTCAGAAGGCTAATTGATGATTAGAAAACCCTTGTGCAATCATGTTCACACACCTGAAAACAGTCTAGCTCATTACAGAAGCTACAAAACTGACCTTCCTTTGAGCAGATTGAGTTTCTGGAGCATCACATTTGTGGGGTCAATTAAACGCTCAAAATGGCCAGAAAAAGAGAACTTTCATCTGAAACTCGACAGTCTATTCTTGTTCTTAGAAATGAAGGCTATTCCATGCGAGAAATTGCTAAGAAATTGAAGATTTCCTACAACGGTGTGTACTACTCCCTTCAGAGGACAGCACAAACAGGCTCTAACCAGAGTAGAAAAAGAAGTGAGAGGCTGTGTTGCACAACTAAGCAAGAAGATAAGTACATTAGAGTCTCTAGTTTGAGAAACAGACGCCTCACAGGTCCCCAACTGGCATCTTCATTAAATAGTACCCGCAAAACACCAGTGTCAACATCTACAGTGAAGAGGCGGCTGCGGGATTTTGGGCTTCAGGGCAGAGTGGCAAAGAAAAAGCCATATCTGAGACTGGCTAATAAAAGAAAAAGATTAAGATGGGCAAAAGAACACAGACATTGGACAGAGGAAGACTGGAAAAAAGTGTTGTGGACGGATGAATCCAAGTTTGAGGTGTTTGGATCACAAAGAAGAACGTTTGTGAGACGCAGAACAAATGAAAAGATGCTGGAGGAATGCCTGACGCCATCTGTTAAGCATGGTGGAGGTAATGTGATGGTCTGGGGTTGCTTTGGTGCTGGTAAGGTGGGGGATTTGTACAGGGTAAAAGGGATTCTGAATAAGGAAGGCTATCACTCCATTTTGCAACGCCATGCCATACCCAGTGGACAGCGCCTGATCGGAGCCAATTTCGTCCTACAACAGGACAATGACCCTAAACACACCTCCAAATTGTGCAAGAACTATTTACAGCAGAAGCAGGCAGCTGGTATTCTATTGGTAATGGAGTGGCCAGCGCAGTCACCAGATCTGAACCCCATTGAGCTGTTGTGGGAGCAGCTTGACCGTATGGTACGCCAGAAGTGCCCATCCAACCAATGCAACTTGTGGGAGCTGCTTCTAGAAGCGTGGGGTGCAATTTCTCCAGCTTACCTCAACTAATTAACAGCTAGAATGCCAAAGGTGTGCAATGCTGTAATTGCTGCAAATGGAGGATTCTTTGATGAAAGCAAAGTTTGATGTAAAAACAATGTTATTTCAAATACATCATTATTTCTAACCTTGTCAATGTCTTGACTCTATTTTCTATTCATTTCACAACGTATGGTGGTGAATAAGTGTGACTTTTCATGGAAAACACAAAATTGTTTGAGTGACCCCAAACTTTTGAACGGTAGTGTACATACAAAAAATTGTCTGCTGTAGACTGATTATAAATTTTCATTAAGGTCAATGCAGAGTTTTTATGGCGTAGCTTGTGGGAGTGGCTTGTGTTATTGTGAGCATTTATAGACGTGCCTAGTTTGTAGTGCCTACGGCAATTTGGCCGTAAAATAAAATCACAATATTTCAGGTTATTTTTGCGCTAATGATATTCTTGACGATATGACAAATATACAACTGCAATAAAATAAACGTTCGTCTATTTTGTAAATGGCTACAAATACTGTCTTTGTATTAAATAATAAGTGTCACAGAATTTATTGACTTTTTTATCATTTTATTTCAATTTTTTATGCCATTTTCTCCCCCAATTTCCAACCTACTTATTAGGACTCCCCCTATCACTAGTGATGCTGCAACACCAGGAGGGTGAAGACTACCACATGCCTCCTCCGATACATATGAAGTCAGCCACCGCCTCTTTTTCTAACTGCTGCTGATGCAACATCGCTGAGTAGCATCCCAGCGCGCTCGGAGGAAAGCGCAGCGGCTTGGTTCTGATACATCAGCTAACAGACGCCTTGTGCTGATAGACATCACCCTTTTGAGTGATGTGGAGAAAGAACACCATCTATCCTCCCAGAGAGAGCAAGGCCAAGTGTGCTCTCTCAGGGCTCCAGCAGCTGAGGGCAAACTACATGAACAGAATTCGAACCAGCGATCTCCTGATCATGGTGGCAGCGCATGGCCCACTAGACCACTCGAGCCCTGTAAAATTGGATTCTAAAATTGCTTACTAGCGGTTCAATGATGCACTCTGCTCAAATATTCTTTTGATTTCTCACAATATTTGGAACAAAATTTGAATGACAAAAAATAAAGTTTTCTTCTATTTATTTCTGAAGTGTATAACCAATGAAAAATGCACCTTGTATAAATTTACAAACTACTGTGCTGTTTTATTTCTCAATTACGCACTTGTTTATTTAAGCAATCTAGAGTGAAAGTATCATTGTCTAAATGGACAGTAACAAAGGAAATATAATTAATTACTCAACTTAAAAAGTTTTTTGTATATCTTTATTAAAGTTTTTTTTTGTAGTTGTTAAATTTTTACTGCATTCAAATTTAAACATCTTACTTTTCACTCCGCTACATTATTGGAAATCTATCGTTCTTTGTGGCTTGTGAGAGCTGGGTGGAGGATCTGTTGTCTGTTGAGAACCAAAACTTTTGCAGCAACCCCTGTGAACCCTGTGAATAGCGGATAAAAAGCGTTGGATAAAAAAAATGACTGACACATCCTCTGCCCTTTGCTTATACCCACTGGTTCTTTGTCCTGCACTAGTGGAATTGCAACCTCTGATGTTCAGGCAATGCAACTGCATTACATTTTATAAACTGAACATGGAATCGTATGTCCCCACGATGCACATTGGCAAATGTCATCTTGCGACAATGCTTTGTTGTACTACTACTACTATTGCTTACATTATTGCAACATTGAACTTTTTCACTATTGGACTTTTTGCACTTTTTTCATATTTCACTGCTGTTTATAATCATCCCATCATATCCATAACACATTTTACATCATGGATGTACATTTAACACAAGTTTTTTTTATATTTAGTTAGTTTCAATTTATATTTAGTGACTTCTAACTTCTGTATTATGATCTGTAGCACATCACCAGGTTCTTCTTAATACACTTAATACGCTTTCATTTCTTGTTTTGCTCCACCAGGTCAAGAAGTTCCGCATCCACGTGGAAGAGGGCGACATCGTTTACCGCCTCTACATTCGCCAGACCATCATCAAGGTCATCAAGTTCATCCTCATCATCAGCTACACAGCCTACTACGTGCAGTTCATCAGCTTCAACGTCAAGTGCCAGGTGGACATCGAGCGCCTAACGGGTTACAGGATGTACTACTGCGCCCACCCGCTGGCCACGCTCTTCAAGATCCTGGCCTGGTTCTACATCTCGCTGGTCATCGTCTACGGCCTCATCTGCATGTACACGCTGTGCTGGATGCTGGGCCGCTCGCTCAAGCTCTACTCGTTCGAGTCCATCCGCGAGGAGAGCAGCTACAGCGACATCCCGGACGTCAAGAACGACTTCGCCTTCATGCTGCACATGATCGACCAGTACGACCCGCTCTACTCCAAGCGCTTCGCCGTCTTCCTGTCCGAGGTCAGCGAGAACAAACTGAGGCAGCTCAACCTCAACAACGAGTGGACTCTGGAGAAACTGCGCCAACGGATCACCAAGAACTCACAGGAGAAGCTGGAGCTTCATCTCTTCATGCTGAGCGGCATTCCCGACACCGTCTTCGACCTGCTGGAGCTCGAGGTGAGTTTACGCTACAGTGTTGTGCTGCTCAAATGATATATTTGGATTTCATTTGGATTACTTTTGACCCCCTAGTGTTTTTAGATGCGTTAGGCTCAAAGATAAAAGGTAGAAAGCAGAAAATAATTACCCATTATGCAGAGGAAGATAAAAAATCCGAAACCTTAGAAGCAATTTGTTTTTCAAAGCTCAGATGTTTATGTGCACCTTTTTTTTTAGCTCATATGTAAAATAATTCATACCGCATGAGCGTAATATTTCTTCAGCTTCAGCGGAAGATCCATTAAACAAAACAAGATGGATGGGTATATACAGCCCTCCTTTATTTCTGTCAGATTCAGGGGCTGATTCAGTAAAACCACTTAAATTAATTTCCTGCTCCATGAGAAGTTCAGCCCGTAATGGAGTTTTGAGAGAGAAAGCACTTACGTTTGATTGGCGCCCAGTGGAGATAATGTCACTGTAGTAGCATGGTTCCAGTGGTGATGTGTCTGTTGGTGTGTTTGTGTGTGTGATCCTAAAATGCTATGGGTTTGCTTATTAGTGTCAAGGTTGAGGTTAATAGGGTTACATTTATGGTTAGAGTTGTGTAGATAGTAAAAGAAAATTTTATTTGTGCAAATAACATATTAGTCTTAAATGCTTTGCCCAGTAATTCGGAGCTATGGTTAGAATTTGTCTATGGAAGTACAGATGAGCTAGGTAGGTGTGCCTGTTTAAATCAGTTTTGTTCACACTATTTAAGAGTAAAAATCCACCCTGGGGTGGATTTTTAATTTCTGGACCTGGACGACCCACCTCTGTGTGTTTACATAGGTTTTACATAGGATCTCCGGTGGATTTCTTTTTTTACAGACACTCTAAGACTAGGTCACAGGCTGATGGAGGTTGATTTAGGCTGAGTATTGTACAATTAAGATCATGGTTAAGCGTAGGGTTCAAGTTGTGGTTTGTAGGGTTTATTTACAGCCCCACTTTAACCTAGTTTTCCATTTGTCCCTCAGGTGCTGAAGTTGGAGCTGATCCCAGACGTCACCATCCCGCCAATCATCGCCCAGTTGTCCAATCTGCGAGAGATGTGGCTGTACCACACTCCGGCTAAAATCGAGGCCCCAGCCCTGGCCTTCTTGAAAGAGAACCTTAAATCACTCCACATAAAATTCACAGACATTAAAGAGATCCCGCTGTGGATCTACAGCCTGAAGAACCTGAGCGAGCTTCACCTCACTGGCAACCTGAGCGCCGACAACAACCGCTACATCGTCATCGACGGCCTGCGAGAACTGAAGAGGCTCAAAGTGCTGAGGCTCAAGAGCAATCTGACCAAGCTGCCTCAGGTCAGGGATTAATCGATTTAGTTAATGTTCTTATTTTCATATGATCTTCTAGACCATCGTTTCTGAACCTTTTTTCTATCACGACACCCTTTAAATATATGCGAGATGTCACGGCACCCCAGTTTACGGGGGGGGGGGGATGTGTTGGCGCAGTACTTCAGGTAAGAAAGGGGGGGGGGGGGGGGCGTTGCTGGCGCAGTACTTCAGGTGAGAACGGGGGGGGGGGGGGGTGGGGGGGGTGCTGGCGCAGAACTTCAGGTGAGAACGAGGGTTGTTGCTGGCGGATTATGAAATAAAATAGCGCGTGCATCGCGTGGGGGACAAAAACTTTACAGTGTGTCCCAATTTAAGGGCTGCATCCTTCAGAGGCTGTATTAGAAGACAGATTGCGTCACAGCTGCGCAGTAATACGCCGCCTCTGTGGGTCGCATCCTTCAGAGTATGCTGCCTGTGAATTGGGACACACCCCGACACGAGCTGACTCTGGAAAGGAAATATGCACGTGAGGCGCAATATTTTGACGGCACCCCCGATGAAGCCAGACGGCACCCCAGGGTGCCGCGGCACCCTGGTTGAGAAACACTGTTCTAGACTATAATACATATACAAAGCCCTATTCACTTCATGTAATGTTATATAATGCTCATATAATCCACATATTGATTCTGACAGACTACAACAAACTATAGAAAGTGTAGAAGGTGCACTATTGTGCTCTATAATGTTTATATGTTTGAAATAGTCATTCTGACTGGCTGTAATCCACTATAGGAAACATAGGGGGGGAAATGTATAATGCATTATAATGCCCATAGTAGCCACATTCTCATTTTGACAGACTATAGTACAATACAGAAAGTAAAGCCAGGTGCTCTGTAATGATATACAATGTTCATATGACACACAAATTTTGTCAGCCTTTTATACACTACAGAATATGCAGGATCTTATATGATCTATAATGCACTTCTAATGTCAGTATTTTCCGATTCAGTATCGATCATTTTAGGGAAGTTTCAGTTACCAAAAAAAAAATAAAAATTGAATTTGAAATGTTGTAATTATACAAGGAACACTCAGACTTCCATAATAAATTATTAGTGTTTATATTATGACTTTTAACACAACAGTTACATTCTTTTTTAAAGTAGAATTTAATGTAGTTTATTGCGACACAGAGCTTCACATCTCTATATAGGTTTGGAATCTATAATTATTATAATGCCCTTATAATGTCTGTGTTTTCCAATTCAATATCGATTAATTTAGGGAAGTTTCAGTTACAAAAATAAATGTTGTAATTATACAAAGAACACACAGACTTCCATTATTAAATTATTAATGTTTTATATTATGAATACATTTAACACAACAGTTACATTCTTTTTTTATATATATATATATATCATTTAATGTAGTTTATTGCGACACCGTGCTTCACGTCTCTATACAGGTTTAAAATGGCCACTTCACTCAAATGTTTACGCGTAGGTAAAACATACTGTGCTTCCAGCTGGAGAACCATTTCAGGTTCTACTTCATGAAGTCGACTGAGAGAAAAATGCCAATAGTGGGCAAAGTTGGCATCAAAACCAAAGATGCTTTATTGAAGAATCTAAAGTAATAAACATATTTTGGCTTAAAACTTTTTTGTTTACTTCACAATTGCATATTCTTTCCTTCATAGTTTTGATGTTTTTAGTGTTAATATACAATGTACAAAATAATAAAAAAAAATTATACAAAACACTTCACATATATACGACATGTAGGAAGCATTCAGTGATGCAATCATTTTTGAAATGACACTCGCACAGTCGGCTCAGGTGTTGTAAGGAGCCCTCTGTGATGTTCTTTCTGTATTCCTATGATGCGCTAACATAATAAATCTCCTCCTCTGCAGGTGGTGACAGACGTGGGTGTTCACCTGCAGAAGCTCTCCATCAATAACGAGGGCACCAAGCTGATGGTGCTCAACAGTCTAAAGAAGATGGTGAACCTGACGGAGCTGGAGCTGGTGCGCTGTGACCTGGAGCGCATCCCACACTCCATCTTCAGCCTCCACAACCTACAGGTAACCCCACCCCACCCCACCTCACCCCACCCCACCCTTAATTAAGCCCAGTTAGCCCTTTTTCAACATGGGCTACTGGAATCCCCAACATTAAATAAGAACTCTGGTGTGAAATTGACTTTTGGTGTAGTAAAACATGAAAAGAGCACTAACCTTTGTTGAATAGCCCACTTCCCTTTTCCCGCAGCTTTCTGAGCAATTTAGTGCAGCTTGTCCAAACAGGCTAGAATGGGTTTTAATGGGGCATATTTTACTCCTGGAGATAAATTGCTTTTTACACTTTTATCCAGGCTCAAAGTAGCTTCACACCTTATTGGTATAATTCAGAAAGCCCTGACATTTAAAACGATTAATAAACGGCATTAATAACTTTAAAAGTGCAGAAGAAGCTTAATAAAAACACTGTTTACAACCCGTTGTGTTAGCTACATCTCTGGGCGCCGGCAACTTAAAGTAAAGTCATGATCTGTAGAATGACGAACACGTAATCTTGCAGCCTGGAAACGTACAAACGCAAAAACATTGTCTTCTTTTCCCTTCGCCTTCTCCTCTGTTATGCCAGCTGAAGCTGCAGTCCAAGCTCATCACACATACAGGCCACGTCTTCATGTACACAGCATGTACTTCCGTCAACATTACGTGTTCGTCACTGTACTGATCATGGCTTTACTTTAAAAAGGCAGTGCCTGGAGATGTAGCTAATGCTACGGGTTGTAAAAAGTGTTTTTTAAAAAGCTTCTTGTGCACTTTTAAAGTTCTTAATAGGGGTGTGACGAGACACTAATATCACAAGACGAGACGAGACACGATACTGGGTTCACGAGAACGAGACGAGATTTAAAAATAACATTTTTAAGAAAACGTAAAAAATGAAAAATGGCTTGAGTTTTATTTGACAAAATCATATAACGCAAACTTAACAGACTGGTTTCTCTCACACATTGATTCTATAAGAAATTTAAATAAGAATAAGAATAAGAAATAAAAATTAAAGTTTTCTACGTCTTATATAGTGCAAACAATAAGCGCAAACCACAATCAGTCATATTAAGTCTATGGTTTGTGTTTTTTTTCTCCTAAACCATATTAAGACTATGCTTGAAGTGCAAACAGAGACAGTACAGAGCTAAGGGATTAGTACAACTGCCTATGAAACAGTCACGTGTAGGATTTATTTACAGTATTTGCATATGGTTTGTGTCTTGTTGGTCACTCTGTTACCGTTTATTGTTTCCACTGGAGCCAAAATGCAGCCAGACACACAACTTAAAAGTAGCAGAAGCATCTTCTATGCAAATGCCCGAATTTTCCTCTTCTGCTGAGAGCTGCTCTCACTGCTCTGCCATCACACTCGCTGCAGTCGCTACTGTGTTGCCAGATCCCGCTTGACGAGAAATATCGTCACGTTTTAATCTCGCGAGATCTCGTGCCACCCCTAGTTCTTAATGCCTCGTTTTAAATGTCAGGGCCCTCCAGATTCTACCAATGAGGTGTGGAGCTACTTCGAGTTTGGATAACAGTATGAAAAGCAATTTATCTGCAGGGTAAAATTATGCCCTGTTAATCCCATTCTAGCCGGTTTGGACAAACTGCACAAAATTGCTGGATCTCAGAAAGCTGCAGGAGAGTGGAGGTGGGCTACTCAACAAAGGTTAGGACTCTTTATCATGTTTTACTACATCAAAAGTCAACTTCACACCAGAGTTCTCCTTTAACGTTAAAAAGAAAAGCACAGCCAACAGGCCCTGCCTCACTGTTGCTTCACTGTTTACCCAACCTAGCTAAACTAGCTGATCACAGCTGGTTTGATCAAGTTATATTAGCGGCTAAATTATTTTTTGTTCTGCTCTGTCTTTGTAGGAGATTGATCTGAAGGACAACAATCTAAAGACCATCGAGGAGATCATCAGCTTCCAGCACCTTCACCGGCTGGTGTGTCTGAAGCTGTGGTACAATCAAATCGCCTACATCCCCATTCAGATAGGCACGCTCACCAACATGGAGCGCCTCTACTTGAACCGCAACAAAATCGACAAGATCCCCAGCCAGCTGTTCTTCTGCCGCAAGCTACGCTTCCTGGATCTCAGCCACAACAACCTGACCAGCATCCACCCTGACATAGGACTCCTGCAGAACCTGCAGTACTTTGCTGTTACAGCGAACAGGGTGAGCATGCACTTGTTGTTTTTGTTTGTTATACACTAGGGCACCTGCTCATTTATTCTTAAGAAAATAAAATATTCAGATCAGATTTCATTGAATTTCAGGAAAGCATTTATTTTCTTATACTAAATCTTAATCAAAATTAAGAAAATAAGTCATTTTAAATGCCTGTAAAATCAGAAAAGTCAAAATTATTTTAGGATACTACATTGGGTGTGTGTAAAATACTGTAAATTTTGTAAAGCTTTTTTTCATATACTAAGTCATAAACATTAAGAACATAATAATGAAATTATATGAGATTATTCCACAAGAAAAATGACTTTTCTTTAAATTCTAGCCAAATTGTGAAATTTGAATTACTGAAGATCAAATTGTCAATATCCCAATATAAGATCCAACACTTACACCACGTATATAAGAATTGTTTTGAAATACTTCTGCAAGAAAGACATTTAAGGGTGTTTCTTTGGTCCGAATCAGTTAATAAGCTTGTAAACTTTGTGTTTTCCAAAGGATTGGTTTGGTAAATTTCAAGTGCAACAAAATGCCTCACAAAAAAACATTGTGAACATGCTCTCTGCTTATTGGCCAGACCTGCCTTGGGCAGAGTATGAAATTAAATATAGAAGGAAAGGCCGTATTACAGTGCAAGTTCAGTTCAGTGCAGTTACAACTTGGTGTGAATCAGTATGGATAGCAATAAATCAGGTTTAACTGCACCTGAACAGCTGTTTAGCTCAAACATGAAAAGTACATTTATTAGTTGGGTCAGATTGAGGTCGGATCATGTTCTCACCACAAACAAACCGCTCTGGAGTTGGTTTTGGGACTGGAAAGAACTACATTGTGTTTATGTACATGAAGAACATTGAGTAAATTTAAGGTATGGTGAACATGGACAGATTAGGACTTAAGACTGATCCTAGGTGAGCTCTAGATCTCTAATCAGTTCTAAGCTCTGACTCCAGCTAATGAGCCAATGGACTGGTTCTAATCAAGCAACGCAGGCACTTAACCGCTTCCTTTGCCCCTCCCTTTAAAACAAGTGGGTGATGTGGGGATACACAAACATCTGTGCTCACCACAAAATGTTTAAAGGTCAAATTCTTTTCCCCCTGAATAATTATAACAAGGATTCTTTCCCAAATGGGAAACTGTGAGCTGTTTTTAATCCTGTTTAAACCACCATTCTGCATCAACCTGTGCCGGCAGCTCTGTGTTGTGGAGTGGAAGTCGGTTGGGGAAGTGGACGGTGGCTCTGACTATAGCATGTAATAGGGTGGCTTGTTACTCAACAGATTTCATTTCTTTCTTTTTCTTGCATCCCTTTCAGTTTTGTCAGCATGTAGACTTTTGAGAATGTTTTTTTTTTTTTGGAGGGTTCTTTATAAATGACAGTGGTATGTGGTACTGTATATAGCCAAAGCCAGCTCAAAGAATCAACTAGTGCTTATCAGAATTATCTGTGTGTGTGTGCTTGTGTGTGTGTGCTTGTGTGTGTGTGCTTGTGTGTGTGTGCTTGTGTGTGTGTGTGCTTGTGTGTGTGTGTGCTTGTGTGTGTGTGTGTGCTTGTGTGTGTGTGTGCTTGTGTGTGTGTGTGCTTGTGTGTGTGTGTGCTTGTGTGTGTGTGTGCTTGTGTGTGTGTGTGCTTGTGTGTGTGTTTGTGTGTAATTTCCTCTGCCGGGTGTGTTAATCAGAAGATATTTAGTGAGGAATGCTGTTTGTAATGTAGCTGCTTCAGATATATTTATAGCTACAGTTGGTGGCATCAGAATTCTCACGCCAGTGTCTCTGAGTCCACAGTTACAGCTGGGTCTGATCTGCAGTCTGATTTTATTTTACCTTTAACCCCCTGACTGTGATTGATTCTAATTACTGCCCCGTTTAAAGTGAAGACCACCCTTGAATGTAATTGATATAATTATCACCTTATTTGTTCTGAAATGTCCCACTAACTGTGTTTGATTTTAATCAGCACATTTTATTGTTCCACCCGTCACTGTCAAGAGTCTTCTTTATATATTGGATGGTCTGAGGCTGCTGCCCCTGCCCTTGACTGCAATTAATTCGAATCACAGCCTGATAGTTTTGGGGCCTCTCATTCTGACTGTGTTTGGTTTCTTGTTTGTTGTGAGACTTCGTCCTTTATTGCAGTTGGTTCTAATCTTCTGATCATCGTGTTTTTTTTAGATATCACTCCCGGGGTGTAATTAGATTTGGTCACTGTGTTGACCAGCCTGTGATTGTGATTGGTTCTAATCACAACCGTAGTTAGTGTTAGATCTTCCCCTGACTGCAATTATTTCTGATCACAGCTTCTTCTAAGCACCACCTCATGTTTATTCCAAGACCACCCCCTTAGTGTGATTAGTTCTAACCACCACATCATTTTTTTAGAGACCACCTCCAGATTGCAACTGGTTCTAAAAAAAAAAAAACTTCAGTTTTCCCAAGACTTTCATCTGACCCCCTTAACTAGTTACTAGTTTTAAGCAGCACCTTAATTTTTTCGCCTGGCCACACTCAGACAGGGATTGGTTTTAATCCCAACCTCATTTGTGGGACTAACCCCTAGCTGTGATTGGTTCTAATCACCACTGTGTTATTTTTGACCCAACCAACTGACTTTGACTAGTTCTAAGCACAACCTCACCTGTTTAAGATCTCCATCTTATGGTGGTTGCTTCTGAGACTACCCCAGCTGCAAATAGTTTTAATTACAACCTCTGATGAGTGGACACATTACAGAAAATTCTGAAGGTTACCATTCAGCAATTTTACCTTTTCTAGGGTTTCAGTCACATGATTTTATATTGTGCCTGCCATATTTGGGACCGAATTTCTGGTTATGCCAATGGGTGGATAAAATTGCCAATGGACGGCTACAATTATAATCTACCATAAAACTGTTACTTCAGTACAGTCGATGAAATGGGTGTTCATAGGAATCTTCTGTTATCTTGATCATTATGACTAGCCAAAAAGCACCAGATTTACATAGCATTAGCAACTTAGCCAGTTTTAGCTTAGTTTAACTAAGCCTAACTGACGTATTGTATTTAGTTCTACCAACTGATATGTGCTACTTGGTGTCTCAGTTTTATTGTTTTCATGTCTCTTTTGTCATTGTGTTCTTCTTTGGTTCATTTATACAATTTGATGGAACACAAGGCAACTTAAATCAACAGAAAAACCTAGCTAGCTACCTGGCTAACACATGAGCACCCATTCCAACAGTAAAAATTCCACCAGTTGTGAGCTCAAATAGCATATCTGCTTTTTATTAAAACAGCTAGCCATATGGATATTTATTTGCCTTAGCTAGCTATAATCTTCACCGCTAAGAGGTTATTTACCAGTTTAACAGAGTGCCCTGAAAACCACACAGCCCCCAAACTCTGAGAAAATGTGAGATTAAAAGATATAAACTTGGTTTAAGCAGGAATTTGTTGCTTATTTAAACTGTTTTATATTGGTGGAACAGCACTATTTTGTTAGCTATGCTAAGCTAAGCTAACAAAATAGAAGGGATTCTATTCAAACATAAGATCATTTTTAAAATACCCTTTGCTAAAATTAGAGGGGACTGCATAAATAAGCTAAGTTTTACATTCAATACTGTGCACGTTATGTTGCTACTAGCTGCTAACTACTGCTAACAAGCTAGCTGTCTAGCCAATTGCTGATTTACTCCTCAAAATGGCAGCTATATATGTTATGTTGTCATGTTAAATCCCAGAATAAAGAAAGACATGCAGTAAGCTAACTTTTGCATGTTTATAGTAAACAGAAAGCTCAGTGCTCCATTAGCAGAGAAAAATACAGGTCTTTGATTCCTTCTTTCAATGCTTGTATTTAGGGGCTTGGTATAGATGAAGCTCACGTCCTCTGGTGACCACACCTGAAGATAATGTAGTAAAACATAAAGCCGCTGCAATGTGAAGCCATGCTAACTGCTTAACACCTGGAGAGCCCAAACCAAACACAGATTCAGGACATGTAAAGCAAAATCAAGGACCACACGCATAAGAAAACACCTGTGTGTGTGTGTGTGTGTGTTGCTATCATATGTTTTGAGTTTGAGTGGTTCTGTTGGAGGTGGGTTGGATTGGTGGGTGGTTGTGGCTGATGCATGTGTGTGGTTTGTTTCTGTAAATAGCATGTTTACAAGGCCTCACTCTGTGCGAAGCACGCTTAAAATGTGTATATACACACACACACACACACACACTCACTCTCTTCCCTTGCTTTCATCATTAGTAAATTACAGCCTAAATGAGTTGTGTAATTGTGCTGTTTGCGCAGAAACTGACTGGCTAAAGTTTTGTTTTTAGCTGAACCTGCCTGCAGTCGAAACACCTTCACAACAAACAGTGCATATACACACGGACATGTGATGCTTCGAGAACTAGTATTTGATCCCATGGAAGCTAAAGGATCCACTTGCCTGTGAGATATGTGTGTGGAGCCTCCTGCACTGAATGTTGTTACAATTTCTGCCAGAGTGACTGGTGATGTCTGGTGGCATCTGGCTGGAACCGTCTACGCAAACAGTCACGACAGTGTCTGCGCTGTGGGTGGTAGTGCCATGTACGATGTATTCCACTGAGGTTATCCACACTGTGGATCAAGAAATGATGAATCACCACACAATTTCGGAAATGCAACGTCCCATCCATCTGAAAACCACTATAATACCCCAGTGCCATGCCCTTGCGGAAGGTTGTGTAGTTGTAGCCCTGCCGACTAAGAAATAAAAGATAATTCACCAGCGCTAATCTTTATTTGTGTTTGCATTAAAGCACCGTCCACGACAAAAAAACATTGAATCACACTTTGCTACTGATTTTTCCGATTTAATTCTGTCATTCATGCAGCCCATTGCATGGAAAAATAAATAAAAATGTTACTATTACATTTTGATTTTAGTTTTGACATTTACTATGCAGTTCATCAAGAGGCAAGGCCAAAGTGAAGCTTCTATTTTTCTTTTCACAATTAGCTTTTTCATTTTATGTATGACTGTGAAATACCCGTATGGTAATGAAAAAGAAATGGCAAAAAGCCTTTTTAAGTTTCATTTTATTTTTGTCACATTTGACCCGAGCTCAAGTGAAAAATTAAATTGCAAATGAAGTGATTCAATTCATATTTAATTTTGTCATAATATTTTAACGCATTATAGGGAGAATGATGCGCAAAATGGTATTTGCATATTAATTTTTTCAGTTTTATTTTTGGCAGGATTTACACTGATCTTTACATGTAACGTAATAAAATAAAAGAATCCGTACATTATTATAAAACAACATATTGTGATTATAATACTATACCAATATTATCCTACAGCTCTAGTATTCAGTAATTGGTTTTCAACATTGTAATTCAAGCTCTACAAATCTCAAAGCTTCTCAAACCAACATTTTTTTTCTCTGTAGTTAAAGGGGTGTTGTATAATAAATTAAATGAATCTCTTTTTTTTCTCTTTTTCTGTCTTAGATTGAGACTCTACCGCCCGAGTTGTTCCAGTGTAAGAAGCTGCGGACCCTGAACTTGGGAAACAACTGCCTGACCACTCTGCCGTCCCGTTTCGGCGAGCTGACTGGTCTGACCCAGCTGGAGCTGCGGGGTAACCGGCTGGAGGGCTTACCTGTGGAGCTGGCTGAGTGCCGGCTGCTGAAGCGCTCAGGCCTGGTGGTGGAGGAAGACCTGTTCAAAACCCTCCCCACTGAGGTGAAGGAGCAGCTGTGGAGAGCAGATAAGGAACAAGCCTGAGAGAGCCTGGAGGAAACTGGGGCCGAGAGAAGACTGGAAGCAGGAGGGACTCTTTACTTATTTTTATTATTATTTTTTTTTTATAGTATTTTTTATTGATTTCATTTGGTTTTGTTTTAACTGAAGAGAAAGAACAAGGTTGATCCTTGTCTAAACCCAACAACAAAAAGAATTAAGAAAGGAGGGTGGAGAACAAACACAGACAGTGCAACACACACACACAGTGCCACTGGCCATCAGCGAACAAACATTCTACATACAATTTAAAAGCTAAATTGTACACACTATATCTACAGACCCCCAAAGCTGACTGGCCTAACAGACCACCACCAACAAGCTGAATGTTCTCCTACAACGTGCCACATAAACACATCACAATCTCTACGAACAAACCTAACAAAAAAAACTAAAATCTTTATACAGAACACTTCTCTGAGCAGCGAAGGACTTTTAGCATTTTGTTTTATGCTTTTTTTTATTATTCCTTTTTTTTTTTAAGATGTTTGTGGACCGAATGGTTGCCAATAATAAAGGGAATGTTATGATGCAACGCTGTTGTGTAAAAAGACCATCATCGTGGCAACGTGCCTACGCTCTAATATGGCCTTAACTCTTAGGAGCCGAATGCCTGAAATCGAACTGAACATTTCTGATTATGGTTTTATAACGTTTTTGCAACAAAATAGAAAAAGAAAAAAAACTGATGTGGACAAATGCAAACTGGTATGGATTTGCATAAGACGTGCGTTAACTGTTTTTTATTAACAGATTATGATTTATTTTTAGTTTGAGAAGTTTGTTTTTGTCGTCCCAGGGACTGTGTAACATGACACTTAACAGATATGGAAATAAAAAACTTTGGGAGATGATTCTCGCCTCTGTGTTTATTTAAAAATTAATGATCATCAAATACATTATAGTCATCAAAATTTGCAACTAGGGCTATGTTTTTATTTCATTTTGTTAAGGTTTGAGTATTTTCACTAAAAAACTATGCAAAGGTTATTGTATTTTTAGTCATATTATATGGATTGCAATTATAACAAAGTTGAAGCAACTTGCTCTGTTGAAGGTGTCCTTCCACTAAAATCCATTTTTTTTGTTCTTTGTGAAACACATCATATTAGTTGTATATGATGCTGCACATGAAACTCTTCCGTAACCTTCATTGTCTACAGCATCTAGAAAAAGAAAATATTTAGAAAAACGAGTCGATCAGGACAAGCACTGTGTCTACATCAACCCGTGAATTAGTATTTATGGCCTCGCCCACCTAGGCTTGCGACCGCCCACAGACAGAACCGAAGCCAGGCAGCGACACGTCTCGTCAGACAGGAGCTTACAGCGCTAGGGACAGCATGGCAGTTTGTTCCTGTGTTATTTGTGCAAATATCACATCAGTGTTATATGCTTTACCCAGTAATTCAGAGCTAAGGAACAAATTGTTAGAATTTGTCTATGGAACACCACCAACAAAGTACAATTGAGATAAGTAGGTGTATGTTTAAAACAGTTCTATCCACACTAGTTAAAAGTAAAAATCAACCCGGTTCCCCCACCCACTCCTCCTGGAGTAAAGCAGGGTTATTCTGGATCACCGGAGCACTTCTTTTCACAAAAACAGTTCACCTGTCATTTATTCATACTAGAGACCACAACTAGACATTTTAAAATGAATGAAAAAAAATATGCTGAGAACTTTGAAGTAAAAAAAAATGAGCAGGGTCAACGGAGGCTGAGATGCACAGTGTGCAGAGAAAGGTCTTCAACCTACTGCAGTCCATCACTACAGACCTCCAAACGTCATGTGGCTTTGAGATTAGCTCAAGAACAGTAGAACATAGAGAGATTCATGAAATGGGTTTCCTTGATCAAGCAGCTGCATCCAAGCCTTATTTTACCAAACAAAATGCAGGTGAGTGGAAACTTCTAGCAGTATAGTGTATGTTACACTATTTAGCATAAAAGAAAAACAAGAAAAACAATTAATTCATAAGAATTAAAAATACTTTTTTAATTAATAAATATGAACAAAGTGAGTGACGAAATTTCACTCTTACAAAAAGCAGCTCTCACAACGTTAAATGAAACATAAACATGCACTCCCAAGCTTACACTGGAAAAATGGAGTACTTTCTCAAAACAGGACCCTCCCAGTACTCTGTGCAGTGCAGTGAGGGGAACAGAGGGCTGTGTGTGCTGGAGGCAGACGGCCTGTTTGATTTCTGTTCCTGGTCTGTATGAGCGACAGACTTACTGTGTGTTAAAGAGATCCATTCATAACCCCTCTCTCTTTCTCTCTTGCACGTTCTGAGTGTGGTTTGAGACAGAGGGCAGCTTGTTCAGTCTTTCAGACTTTCTCCTTTTGAAGAACATATATATATATTTTTTTTATGAATTACTATTATTATTATTAGTTCTCCACACTCCTTGAACCTAATATCGCTTCAGAGTTATTAAACCTGTTATTTACTTCTGTGTTTACAGGGGTTGGACAATGAAACTGAAACACCTGTCATTTTAGTGTGGAAGGTTTCATGGCTAAATTGGAGCAGCCTGATGGCCAATCTTCATTAAATGCACATTGTACCAGTAAGAGCAGAGTGTGCAGGTTCAGTTAGCAGGGTAAGAGCACAGTTTTTCTCAAAATATTGCAATGCACACAACATTATGGGTGACATACCAAGAGGACAAATTGTTGGTGCACGTCTTGCTGGTGCATCTGTGACCAAGACAGCAAGTCTTTGTGATGTATCAAGAGCCACGGTATCCAGGGTAATGTCAGCATACCACCAAGAAGGACCAACCACATCCAACAGGATTAACTGTGGACGCTGTAAGAGGAAGCTGTCTGAAAGGGATGTTAGGGTGCTAACCCGGATTGTATCCAAAAAACATAAAACCACGGCTGCCCAAATGCAGAATTCAATTTACACCTCAAATCTCCTGTTTCCACCAGAACTGTCCGTCGGGACAATAAATTATTGTGGTCTAAAACCAGGTGTTTCAGTTTCATTGTCCAACTCCTGTTCTTCTTTTTTTATTTCTATTGACTGTAGACAACTCTAAAAATGATACAGTAAAGTGTTTTCTGGTAGCTGAATTAATAAATTCTGGCATCTGGCAAGATTAAACAGTGTAGGTCTGGAAGTCCATGAAAACTTTTAGAGAGAACTTCTTATAGAATTGTTAGAAACAAAATCCAAATCAGAGTTTTGTAGTGCTGGTGCACTGTTCTGTTGTGCAGCAATTCCTGAACTAATATTTGGCCTTCATAAAAGAGTCTAGAGAATGAAACCATGCCATAGCCTGCCATCAAGACAGTGTTTTGCGTCAGTTGTGGTGGTGGGTCAGTGATGATCTGGGGAGGCATATCTTTGGAGGATCGCACAAACCTCCACATGATAGCCAAGGGAATCAAAATCCTCAGTCATTGGTTCAATCAATCCAACAGAAATTTAATAACTTATTCTCAAATTCAGGTGTAAAGACTATCAGATATGTTATGATGAAACTGGAGTTACCTCTTGTAACATACAGGAAGTTACCATCCTCAGAAACTGCAAGTTAACAGCTCCCTACCTAAGTATTCTGGCTTGTTTAACACTTTTAAGTTACTACATGATTCCTTATGTTTCTTTGTAGTCTGGATGAGTTTGGTATTCATTTACACTGCAAAAAAAAAAAACATTTAATAAGATGGTGTGTCTAAACCTTTGACTGGTACAATATAAAGCTCTGAAAAAAAAAACGAGACCATTTAAAAATGATGAGTTTCTTTGATTTTACTAAATTGAAAACCTCTGGAATATAATCAAGAGCAAAATGGATGATCACAAGCCATCAAACTAAGCTAAACTGCTTGAATTTTTACACCAGAAGTGACATAAAGTTTTTCAAAAGCAGTGTGTAAGACTGGATAAGGAAAACATGCAAGATGCATGAAAACTGTGATTAAACCAAATGATAACTGAGTTATTTCACCAAATATTGATTTCTGAACTCTTAAAACTGTATGAATATGAACTTGTTTTCTTTGCATTATTTGAAGACTGAAAGCTCTTTTTTATTTCAGCCATTTCTTAAACTTTTCTGCAAATAAATGTTCTAAATGACAATATTTTTATTTGGAATTTGGGAGGAATGTTGTCCGTAGTTTATAGAATAAAACAACAATGTTCATTTTATTTAAACATATACCTATAAATAGCAACATCAGAGAAACTGATTCAGAAACTGAAGTGGTCTCTTCATTTTTATCCAGAGCTGTATGTATTTTTCAAACACTTGATTTTTTTTTTTTTTTTGGCTTGGAAACTTATAACAATGATTGCTGGGCATGTTCTGCTACTAAAGTCCATATTCATGCTGACTTGATCTCTTGCCATCTAAAGGTCATCTTCTAGCAGACTGTGGAGTGAATCATAAGATGGCAGTATATATTCTCTGATGGGAAATGATGAGGCTGAGTTGATGAGGTCAGAAGTTTCTGATTCTTTATCTACAGGATGGAGGTCTCTGTCTGCCCTCTAGAGCAGCGTTTCTCAACCTTTTTTCTATCACGACACCCTTTAAATATATGCGAGATGTCACGGCACCCCAGAGTACTTCAGGTGAGAACGGGGGGGGGGGGGGGGGGGCGGTGCTGGCGCAGTACTTCAGGTGAGAACGGGGGGGGTGCTGGCGCAGAACTTCAGGTGAGAACGAGGGTTGTTGCTGGCGGAATATGAAATAAAATAGCGCGTGCATCGCGTGGGGGACAAAAACTTTACAGTGTGTCCCAATTTAAGGGCTGCATCCTTCAGAGGCTGTATTAGAAGACAGATTGCGTCACAGCTGCGCAGTAATACACCGCCTCTGTGGGTCGCATCCTTCAGAGTATGCTGCCTGTGAATTGGGACACACCCCGACACGAGCTGACTCTGGAAAGGAAATATGCACGTGAGGCGCAATATTTTGACGGCACCCCCGATGAAGCCAGACGGCACCCCAGGGTGCCGCGGCACCCTGGTTGAGAAACACTGCTCTAGAGGACAATGACAGGAATAACTTACTGTAGAGACTGAATAGTGAGGACAGTTTAGCTCCTAGCTGTTCAGTGAGCTAAAGAAATGTAATACAAGTCCGAACGTTTAACAAATGTACCCATGTAGACTTAAAAAAAAAACAGGTTTATCCATTTAATCTGTTCAAACTATTTCTTAACTGCCAAGCAAAACAACCACTTGGCTTATCTACCTTACTATAGTGAACTAATGATAACTAGTTATGCTAACCTTGACAATACAACTTTGTGCTTTGTGAATGGGTGTTTTTGCGTACATTACACGTACAGTACATTACCACCCTTTTTACACACCAACGATTGTGTGGTAGCTGTGCTGGAGATGTATCCCAAATTGTGTCAAATAAAATTGATAAGATACTTAGTGTGAACTGGTACATTCTAGAGAAAGTCACCATATTGAACCATTTGTTTAAACAGAACCAGACAAAGCTCCTTCACAAAAAGATGTTATGCCAAATTGTTATCTAAGACAAGGGTCTTATAAGGGTCTTTCACTAAGTCATAAATATGAATTGGTAAGTCATAATTATGAGATACTATGTCTAGGGTTGTTGTCTCAAAATTATGACTTAAGTATCTCATAAATATGACTTACTGTGGCATAATTATGACTTAGTCTCTCATAATTATGACTTATTATCTCAAAATTCCAATTTATTACCTCAGAATTATTAGTTATTGTCTTGTAATTATGACTTAGTGGAGGACCCTTATTTTTTCCAAGTGAAGTAAAATAATAGAGGGTTATGTAAAATTTCCCCAAAAGAAAACATATATTTCTCACATTTTACCATCATCCTTTTTCCATAAAACACCCAGTAGGTGTGTAGGTTCAGTGATGGGTTTAGGTAGTAAATAAAATGGCCAAAAATGGCATTGATAACTGCTGAATAATACAAACTTGCATTACTCCAGTAGAATTGCAACAACTTGACAAGACAATTAAAGTCATTCAATATATACAATAATAGTGCAGGTTAGGGGTGGGCGATATGGATCAAAAACTATATCTCGATTTTTTTTTCTGAATTGCGATATACGATATATGTCTCGATATTTTTTCATCCCATAAGGTAATTTCAAAAAGATACTTTTGGGACAAAGCTACATGTTCTAAAATTTATATTGGTACTTTTATAATTCAGTGCCGTATCCTGTATATTAGAGTAGCCTAGCAGTTCTAGCATCATTTTATATAATCATTTCAAATTATACTAATTATATATATATATATATATATATATATATATATATATATATATATATACACTGCTCAAAAAAATAAAGGGAACACTCAAATAACACAATATAACTCCAAGTAAATCAAACTTCTGTGAAATTAAACTGTCCACTTAGGAAGCAACACTGATTGACAATCAATTTCACCTGCTGTTGTGCAAATGGAATAGACAACAGGTGGAAGTTATTGGCAATTAGCAAGACACACTCAATAAAGGAGTGGTTCTGCAGGTGGGGACCACAGACCACTTCTCAGAACCTATGCTGTCTGGCTGATGTTTTGGTCAGTTTTGAATGTTGGTGGTGCTTTCACACTCGTGGTAGCATGAGACGGACTCTACAACCCACACAAGTGGCTCAGGTAGTGCAGCTCATCCAGGATGGCACATCAATGCGAGCTGTGGCAAGAAGGTTTGCTGTGTCTGTCAGCGTAGTGTCCAGAGGCTGGAGGCGCTACCAGGGGACAGGCCAGTACACCAGGAGACGTGGAGGAGGCCGTAGGAGGGCAACAACCCAGCAGCAGGACCGCTACCTCCGCCTTTGTGCAAGAAGGAACAGGAGGAGCACTGCCAGAGCCCTGCAAAATGACCTCCAGCAGGCCACAAATGTGCATGTGTCTGCACAAACGGTTAGAAACCGACTCCATGAGGATGGTATGAGGGCCCGACGTCCACAGATGGGGGTTGTGCTCACAGCCCAACACCGTGCAGGACGCTTGGCATTTGCCAGAGAACACCAGGATTGGCAAATTCGCCACTGGCGCCTTGTGCTCTTCACAGATGAAAGCAGGTTCACACTGAGCACATGACAGACGTGACAGAGTCTGGAGACGCCGTGGAGAGCGGTCTGCTGCCTGCAACATCCTTCAGCATGACCGGTTTGGCAGTGGGTCAGTAATGGTGCGGGGTGGCATTTCTTTGGAGGGCCGCACAGCCCTCCATGTGCTCACCAGAGGTAGCCTGACTGCCATTAGGTACCGAGATGAGATCCTCAGACCCCTTGTGAGACCATATGCTGGTGCGGTTGGCCCTGGGTTCCTCCTAATGCAGGACAATGCTAGACCTCATGTGGCTGGAGTGTGTCAGCAGTTCCTGCAAGATGAAGGCATTGAAGCTATGGACTGGCCCGCCCGTTCCCCAGACCTGAATCCGATTGAGCACATCTGGGACATCATGTCTCGCTCCATCCACCAACGTCACGTTGCACCACAGACTGTCCAGAAGTTGGCGGATGCTTTAGTCCAGGTCTGGGAGGAGATCCCTCAGGAGACCATCCGCCACCTCATCAGGAGCATGCCCAGGCGTTGTAGGGAGGTCATACAGGCACGTGTAGGCCACACACAATACTGAGCCTCATTTTGACTTGTTTTAAGGACATTACATTAAAGTTGGATCAGCCTGTAGTGTGTTTTTTCACTTTAATTTTGTGTGTGGCTCCAAATCCAGGCCTCCATTGGTTAATACATTTGATTTCCATTGATGATTTTTGTGTGATTTTGTTGTCAGCACATTCAACTTTGTACAGAACAAAGTATTCAATGAGAATATTTCATACATTCAGATCTAGGATGTGTTATTTGAGTGTTCCCTTTATTTTTTGAGCAGTGTATATATATATATATATATATATATATATATATATATATATATATATATATATATATATATATATATATATATATATATATATATATTAAATCTGTTTTTCCACTTAAAGTAGCCTAAAAACAAGGAACAGTTAAAATTTTACATTGTGCTTTTGGAAAAAGAGCATCAGAAGTACTTGAGTTTTCTGTAAATCTGGGCTGAAACGGTGTCAGGTCTATTCTCGTACCCATGTGAAGGAGCTGATTGGTCAGTTCAGGTTAGAGTGGGTGTGTCTGCCCTAACTATCAGTGTTTAGTTCAGGGGTGATGCTTTACGCTGCTGCGCTAAGAACTCAGAACTCAGCTGCTGTTTCGCTGAAAAGTCGGGTTCTGCAGTCACTGTGTGTGTTTTATAGAAAACAGCATCTGAATAATCTCCGTATCTCTCCTCTGTGCGCGCAACACGTTATTTACAACGAAGGGCGATTGGTCTGCAAAACCTCCGTCAAGTTTAAATAAAACCCTGTCGAAATGAAGTAGTTCTCAATAGTGGACCAGGTCCGCCTATTACTGACCCCCGCTCTACAAAATACCTTATTCTGCTGCTCATATGACTCACTGAATCCAAACCCTCTGGAAATGAGCTGTAACGTGCGGTTTCTCAGTCGCTGCTCTCTCTCTCTCTCTCTCTCCGCTCTGATGCTGACTGCGGGGGGGTGAGAGGTTTCGTGAGGAAGGGAGGCGGGGCTAGGGGAGAGTAAGTGTGTTTAGTGAGGGAGTGAGGCGGGGCTAGTGATGAGTTTGTGTGTTTAGTGAGGGAGGCAGGCGGGGCTAGGGGAGAGTAAGTGTGTTTAGTGAGGGAGGGAGGCGGGGCTAGGGAAGAGTTAGTGTGTTTAGTGAGGGAGGGAGGCGGGGCTAGTGATGAGTTTGTGTGTTTAGTGAGGGAGGCAGGCGGGGCTAGGGGAGAGTAAGTGTGTTTAGTTAGGGAGGGAGGCGGGGCTAGGGAAGAGTTAGTGTGTTTAGTGAGGGAGGGAGGCGGGGCTAGGGAAGAGTTAGTGTGTTTAGTGAGGGAGGCAGGCGGGGCTAGGGGAGAGTAAGTGTGTTTAGTGAGGGAGGGAGGCGGGGCTAGGGGAGAGTAAGTGTGTTTAGTGAGGGAGGGAGGCGGGGCTAGGGAAGAGTTAGTGTGTTTAGTGAGGGAGGGAGGCGGGGCTAGGGGAGGCTAAGAGACAGCGGGAGAACTCAGGGGGCTCACTGTAACGCAGCGTAGTCTATATCAATATAAACAATATTGTCTCACCTTAAATCGCATATGAAAAATATCGATATTTTTTAAATCTCTATATATATTGCCCAGTCCTAGTGCAGGTTATTTATGGAAGATGCACAGACCTGCAGTCATGAGGATCACAATTTAGCAGGCCTACAGTCAGTTCAACTTAACAGACAATTAGTACAATCCAGTTTACTAATGTAACCTGTAATGGGGTTATGGTGAGTGAAGCTGGTAGTGTACTCTTGAGGCTCTCCAGTAGAGGGAGGTAGTGCACTGCAAATGTCTCAAGGCTTGCAGGCTTTGGTTTAAGTCTCGTGAGACTTTGTTTAACTCTCGTTTGGTTAGAAGTGTGTAGCCGCCATTTTTTAAAAGGCTCGTGGGATCTTGCCCAGCGATCTTTTTTTTGGCTCACTGCCAGGGATATGTGCAGGTAGCACTGAGGGCTGAAACTTCAGAGCAGCGTTTTTGGTACTTCATTCGGTTGGTTTGGAGTGTGGTAGGGCTGGAGAAGTCAGCCGCTGTGCACCAGTGAATCCGGTACACATTGTGGGAGTCCAGATACAGGTATTTAATAATTGTTTTAACCTGTTTTGTGAGAAGTTAAGCTAGTATGCCTTTGTGGCTAGTTTTAAAAGTATGCACTTGTTTTACAGTGTGGAATAAGAGCCTATGTTGTAGTGAACTGCAGCCCTGTGAATGCCGGTGAGCCAGTGTGCATTGTGGAAGTCCAGATACAGGTATCTGATGTTTCTGTTTATTATTTTGTGAGCTGCAGGTAAAATTAAATCATATAGCATGCTTATTTGGTTGTGTTTTTTTTTTGTTTTAAAGCAGTAACATCCAGTAGTGGACAGCAGTAACAAGGGAAGTGGAGCCCTTCCAAGGCAGATATATAGAATGTTTAGAATATAGGAGTATCCCTGGCCAGTGAAAATTAATTATTTTTTATTATTATTCCTTTCCCTTGAAACTTTTAATAGTAATATATATATATATATATATATATATATATATATATATATATATATATATATATATATATATATATATATATATATATTAAAGATTGGGTTTTAAAGGTATGAAACGTTAATTGACTTGAGTGCCAATTCTGTTTTAAATTAAATTTGCATCACATTCAATTGAACCAATTGGACAGTGTGGGGCCTGGTGGGAGGTGGTATTATTATAATCTCGTGTTAACTAAGCTGAGGTACAAGTCGTGAGGGTTCTCTTTTGGGGTGGAGTGTGTTTTCTTTAAGTAAATTTTGAATTTGTTTGATTTTGAGTTTGTTGTGTTATCTATTTTATTTATTATTTTTTTCAAGTATTTGGTTATAATTGAGCCCTTAAACTCTTGTGAACTCTCGTTTATTTTCTTTTGGGGTATTATACTACTAGTTTTCCCACGTTCACGCTACCAGGCAATTAATTCCTTTATTAACACTGCCAATTGTGGATTTTGGGTTAATTCATGTGAGCAAACGAGTGGTTGTTTTTTTTTTATTTTAGATTTTCTAATAAAGACACATTGTGAAACGTCATCATCTCTCTCTTATTTCACCTTGGGTAATCCACCACTATTTATCCAAACCTGAGTGGGGACCGAGTCAGTTGGTACTATCTACTACCCTTAGGCAGTAGTGTTGTTTGTTTAATTGCTTTGGGAATTATTAGAGGGTGTTATTATTTGGGCCTAGTGGTTTGGGGGGCTTACACTAAAATAGTATATGGACAAATCTATTGGGACACCTGCTCATTCACTGTTGTTTCTTCTAAAATCAAAGATATTAAAAAGGGCTTATCCTGATTTTGTTGAAGTAGAAAAGACCACCATATATACAGCACACTTCACCTTTAACCCATCCGTGCAGTGAACACACACATGCACACTAGTGAGTATACTCAGAAGACAGAGATTTTGTGAGAACACATACCCAGAGCAGTGCGCAGACATTGTCTTGGCAGTAAGGATTAAGGGTTTGCTTAAGGGCCCAATAGTGGCACTCCACCAAACCCGGGTATGGAACCCACAACCTTGACGTTGATGGCCCATTGCTCTAACTGCTAAGCCACCACTCCCCTAACAGTCTCCATTGTCCAATGAGATTGTCCAACTAGATTTAAAGCATTGCTGTGAGTATTTGATCGTACTTAGCAAATTAAAGCGTGTCAATGAGGTCAGGATGCTGGATCATCAACTTCAAATACTGAAAGTATTGGATAGAGCACCATCATTCCAGAAAAACACAGTTCCAATGCTCAATGCTGGGGGTCTTTAAACCCCTCTAGCCCAGTAGCCGATGGCGTTTCGCATGGTGTCAACAGGTTCATGGGTATTTGCTCCGTACCGCCAATTTGCTTCTGTTGGCAGTATTTGCAGACAGGGAGTGTGTAAGCTTTGTGTAAGTTACATCTGCACATTGGTTTTATCAATGGGTGCAGCTTGAAGAAACTGAAAGTAAATGAGATATCCACAAACATATAGTTTGTTTTAGTGTGTATTAAACAATGGATTTGGAAAGTCTTCAGACCCTTTCATTGGTTTGGGCTTTTATGTTTTCCCCATCATTCTGAACTCAATACCATAGGCACCGCTCATTTCTCTTAATCATCTTTGACATAGTTCTACACCTTGATTGAAGTCCACCTATGGTAAATTCAGTTTACTGAACATAATTTGGAAAGACATACTACTTTGTATAAACAGCTCTGGAAAAAAGAGGCCTCTTCAGTTTCTGAATCAGCTTTTTTAATTTTGCTATTGTAGGTGTCTGAGTAAAATGAACAGTGTTGTTTTATTCTACAGACAGATACAAATATTGTCATTTAGGGCATTATTTAACAAAAAAATGAGAAATGTCTGAGCTTTCAGACCTCAAATAATGCAGAAATAATGAGTTCAGAAATCAATATTTGGTGGAATAACCCTGTTTTTTATTCGCAGTTTTCAAGCCTGGCATGTTCTCCTCCACCAGTCTTACACACTGCTTTTGGATATATTTATGCTACTCCTGGTGCAAAGATTCAAATAGTTCAGCTTGGTTTGATGGCTTGAGATGATCCATCTTTCTCTTGATTATATTCCAGATGTTTTCAATTTGGTAAAATCAAATAAACCCATAATTTTTAAGTGGTCTCTTATTTTTTTTCCAGAGCTGTATAAGGTCTTACAGCTGACTGGTAGATCTCAGAGCCTGTAGATCTCTGAGACAGGATTGTATGAAGGCACAGATCTGGAGTAAGCTACAAACAAGTGGCCCCTATAAGTTTGGAACAACCAGAACTCGTCCTAGATCTTTATTGCCAGCAAACTAAACTAAATAATCAATGGAATAGAGCATAAGAGAGGTGAACAAAACCCCAGTGGTTAATCTGTCTGAGCTCCAAATACAAATATATTGTGTATTAACTATTTTGATGGATTTGGACTTTGAATCTGTTAGCTACGGTGGTCTGGGTCCAACACACCCCCTCAGCAGCTCTTCTACAGATCAGCTGAACACAATGAATGTACAGTATAGAACACACACACTGACCTCAGTGTGTGTTTTATACTGTACATTCACTCTACACAGCTGATCTGTGGACCCAGGCTGCTGCACGCTGATCTAATATTGACTGTGTGGATGAGATGAGATGTTTCTGCTCTGGTCAGTCAGTAAGCAGCTCTTCAGTTCAACAGGTTTACAGGTCACGTGGTTTGTGTCCAAAATCCAATTACTGTCTCCAGGGTTACAGTGCATTCAGTTGGACCTATTGGATCACGTGACGCTTCTAGAGCTGGTCCTTCATGTTACACCCGTATTGGAACAAGTCCCGCCCATATACGCTGAGATTGGCTGGCAGTTCGGCCTATCTCAGTTCTCCTCTGGGATTGGTTATTAGTTTATTCTCCTGCACCGTGATTGGCTGGTTATATGCTGCCTCCATTCTGGGCTTGTAGTTCATCTTCTGTGCTATATTTTGCTCTTTTTCTGTTGTTTTTCTCTTTTTATTTATGTACTTCTGAAATAGAAAAACTAAATAAAGAAATAAAAAAATATTTGTTGTTCAGCTGTATAAGTGAAACCCCAGAATATTTTATACACAATGATACGTTTAATTTAGTTTTTTAATAATTTTGAGGTGGTCTCTAGTATGAATGAATGCTCTGTGGGTATTTTTTTTAAGTGCTTTAGTACTCTTGTTTCAGGCTGTTTTATGCTGATCGTACACCAAACGTTTTTCAAGCGATTTTACTGTCTCAGACAGATTTCCAGTGTCGGGATGTCTTTTTCTTGTCCTGCGTTTAGATAAAATCTCTCCGTGTTTAATATTATTCTAAGTCTTGAGACTTTGCTCAGGCAAATATTGACAGTCTGTCAAATCTTTTCAGTCTTTTTAAAGTCGTGTAGTGTATGAACAGCTTAAAGTCTGTGACTAGTTCTTAGATGTGAGTACTGCTGAAATATATTCCTGACTAACTAGAACAGTAAAGTAAGCTCTGATAGCAAAGAACGCCCAATAACTATGATATTTTTTGTTGTTGCATTACATTCTTTAAGGTTGAAGATTTTCCTTTATTTAACTTTGCCATTCTACAGTAAAAGCTATAATAATAAAATGCAAACAAGATATACATATTTAATGTAAGTCAAGTTTAATACAAACAATATGTATATAACCAAAATTTCCATTCAATTTTAAATCAAAAGAAAATGTCATGTAAAATTTAATGCATGTTTCAGTGTATTAGAGATGGAACAATTAATATAGATTTAACATAATTAATAAAACAAATAATAAAAACTATATTTTGGTGTTTGGTTAGTTTCTTTGTTGTTGTTTTTGGCTTAAATAAAAAAAATGGTGCATCTCTTAATCTTCTCTTTTTCCCCTGTATTATTTTTGTTCCCTTTTGTTCCCTTTTGCTGTGTTTTTTTTTGTCTCCTATGCGCCTGTAATACATGCGTACTATGTTTGTTCATCTTTTTTTATCTGTATTCCTGGAAAAAACGTGTACTTTTATTTCCTAAATTATATGTTTGTGAATTTTAATTTTTGGAATTTTAAAATAAATAATTTTGGACTAAATAATTGGTTTTAAAAAATATTACATTTATTTAAAACTTGAAACATTCTCCTGTACTGATTATTTTTTACTCAGTAAAACCAAACCCATGTCAGGAGGCGGTTTACTGGCAGCCAATCACAGTGCAGGACCGCTTCAGACCTGAGAGCGGGTGGGATCTAAAGGACGCTCCTCATTCTGTTCTGCTGGAGAACTGAGAGCTGGAGTATGGACGTGTTATCAGAGCAGGACGTTAAAAAGGTGAGTTAGAGCTACATTATTGAACATAATCTCACTGCAAAATTGTCATTATTTCCTTCTAATTCGGTTCTGAAAAGAATCCGGTTTGTTTGGTTTCTCTGAGCCTCTCCTATAGTCTGGCCTCATATCTTGCTGACAGCAGATTGCATAACTTACGTTGATCAGCCCTCATAAATTCTACATTCCAGAGGATTTCTCAGTAGACTCCCAGAGACTGATTTTCTTTATTTTTTTGTATTTTTATAATAGCAAGAAATTCCTTAAAGCTGCCATTTAATGTATTTATTCAATTTTAATGTTGTTATAGTTGATATTGTTCAATGTATAAATTGCATAAAATCCTCCAAATGCAATATAACATGGCTTTTACGTTTACCCAGTGAGACATAAAAGGTACAAATAATTGTTATTTTACATCATGCAATTTTTTTTTAGTTGATGGAAAAATAAAATGAGCTATGCTTTGATTGGCTGGTTTATGGCACTGCAGCAGCTC
Source organism: Astyanax mexicanus (assembly GCF_023375975.1). NCBI lineage: Eukaryota > Metazoa > Chordata > Actinopteri > Characiformes > Acestrorhamphidae > Astyanax > Astyanax mexicanus. The sequence continues at coordinate 26,919,200 of NC_064424.1, read as the reverse complement.
ACAGGACATCAGAAGTGTGCTAATACCAGCTGTTTAACCAGTAAATACAGCTTTACTTGTTTTGGGTGCTTGACTATGACTACTAAGTAATACAGTAAATAGTTGCAATATACACCGCTTGTCACCTGGCCAGGTAGCAACAGTATGTGCTGAAAGAATGAGGTCGGCTGACTACCTCAATATAGACCAGGTTATTCTATCAATGGATTTTTTCTTCCCTGATGACACGGGCATATTCCAAGATGACAATGCCAGGATTCATGGGGCTGGAATTGTGAAAGAGTGATTCAGTTATCATGAGATCATCATTTTCACGCATGGATTGTTCACCACAGAGTCCAGACCTCAACCTCATTGAGAATCTTTGGGATGTGCTGGAGAAGACTTTGTGCAGTGGTTGGTCAGACTCTAATTAATGCAACACTGGATTGAAATAAACTTGTGACATTGCAGAAGCCGATTAAAACAATGACACAGGGAAGGCATGCAACAATCAAAGCTGAAGGCGGTCCACTGAAATATTAGAGAGTGTGACCGTTTTTTCGGTCAGGCAGTGTACATTACACAAATAAAAACTTGTCTAGCATCTGACTCCGAAATCTGTAAATTTCACTTGAGCAGCCCAAAAGTTGATATTTCTTTTTTGGTAAATATTCCCAAGTTATAGAGAGATGTTTGTGTTACAAATTGGGTAATTACAATGTGGTGTACCTGTGTTTAACCTGGCAGTACCAGGAGGATGGGTACCTGGTGCTGGAGGGGCTGTTCAGCCCGGAGCAGTGTGATGAGCTGCGGCAGAGGATGAGTGAGATCGTGGAGCGGATGGACGTCCCCTCACACTGCCGCACTCAGTTCTCCACAGACCACGACGAGCAGCTCAAGACCCAGGTAACAACACTGACTGATCTTAATCACTAATATTAAATGAAGAATTGCACTGAACTTTTTGACAGTTTGACCTGCAATATTGAAGTATGTCTTTTTATTCAGTAAAGAAAGTAAGCATTTTAAGAATTCCCTTACAGAATAATGCCAATAATATCTAGGCATTTATGTCTTCATATGTGAAGTTAGAGCTGCACTATATATCATTTCATCATTGCTGTTGCAGTAGACACATTGCAGGACATGCAGTCTCCTGTGTAAAGTCAAAAACTTTTTTATAAATGGATTTGCTGTTTTATACAAAAGGAAAATGCACACTATTCTCAATATACATGACATTTTTAGAATTTATTCCGATACATGACTTTAAAACATATGTTTTAAATGCAGTGTGCAAGGCAATCAAGTAAGTCAGTTAATTTGAGATATGAAGGTAATGATTTCATACCAGGCAGAAATTAAAATATAACAGATTAACATATTAACAAAACAAAATTACAAATTACAACAAAATATTTTATGCTTATAATTTATAGAACATTTGCTGGATTAAATCTGAAGATTTTAACTTTGGGAATGTTCTTTTGTTTGTTTGAAATGCTTTATCTGGATGGAAAGATGCAGGTAAGCCCCCCTAAGGCCCCAGGTGGGGTCTGCTGTAGGAATTTGTATTCTCCCTCAGGCAGTAGAGGGAATAGGGGAAAGTAGTTCTATAGAATGCAGTGTGGGATATTCGCATAGGACTTTGTTTAGACAGGTGTGTGTGTGTGTGTGTGTGTGTGTGTGTGTGTGTGATTGTGCTGGCTGGGTCTGTGGTTCTCTGTGCAGCAGGAAAATCAGGAATTTCACAGTAGGGGGGGTTTCATACCATATCAGTTCCTACATTCATATTCTCAATTACCTGATGGACCCTGAAGATAAGACTGGTAAATTAGACAGTGGATAAATCTATAGGGGTTGGTAAAGTAAGGGTTATATTTTACTTTAGTTCACATTGCTGTGAAGTCCAGCACTAGACTTTGTTTAATTTCTGGGTAGAGATCTTCTCAGCTGACCAGTAGTAGAGAACACGTTTAAAAAAATGGTTATTAAACGGAAAACTTTTTAATCAGCACAGCCTCATGAAGGCCTTCTTTACTTTGTTAAAGGGGGTTTCTGCACTTATCAGTTGTTGAGAACTCCACGGGTGTTGCTGAAGATCTGCTGTTTGTTAAGCTTCAGCCCTGATCTAGAACATCTGGTTGTGATATTCAGACACTCCCACTGACTGAACTCTGAAGGCTGCTAGATCTCCAGGAGAAGAGTTAGGGCCTTCAATGTTAAAATGCAGAAGAAGATCAGACAGAGGTTTCCTTTGGAATAGAAGGTCATATCCTACTCTATAAAGATAATGAGAGAAATTGTATGGCAATTTTTACAAATTAAAACTAAAAATATCCTAGAACAATTTCTAATGATATACACTCAGTGGTAGGCAGTGGTGGCTCAGCCATTAGAGCACCGGGCCATTGATGACAAAGTTGTGTCTATAATGGCTTCAGGAATAACATATAGAACATTTTTATTAAATTTGTATCTAACTTGTGCAATAGAACTTTAGAGAAATATCTCTTTGAATACTTAAACATTGAGTATTTTAGGTTTGTTTATAGTGTTTATGGAACTATTTATTATTTATATTTGTTATATTTGTCAGTGTATCTATTTTTAAGGACTATTGTTTACATTGTTTAGCTATTTTTCTGATAATAAAGTCTGATTTCTTCATATATAGTGTAATTTTGTGCGACAAAGTAAATATGGTTTAGGTGTCTGTTTAGTGTCTCTTAAGAGAGGCAGAGGCCAAGTTCCATCTGTGCTCAGCACAAGTATGGTGTATATGGTTGTCTTCACTTGTCTTGTCTTTTCATTGTTAAAAAAAAAGAAAGTTGCAGTGTCCAGATACTTTTTAAACATATAGTGTATCTACCTGCCTAGCATTATCTTAAGGTCATGTGACCTTTGTGTCTTTTTCCAGGGAAACGCGGACTACTTCATCACCAGTGGGGACAAGATTCGCTTCTTCTTTGAGAAAGGAGTCTTTGACGAAAAGGGTTTGTGTCTTGGCTTTTTGTTTTTATGTGATAGAAGTATGTACATTGATCTGATGAAATGTTACCTTATTGGACAGTGTGGGCATGCCCAAACCTTTATAAGTTGTGAGGTGTTATCTTGAAAGTGAGGTCAGGGTAGAATTTTCTGTGAGACAAACAATAGACAAGCGACTCTGGCAGATATCACAATCGCGTTCAGTGCTTGAGCTCCAAACAAATAAATTCCACAAATCTATGGGACAAAAATCATGGGACAGAAATAATTTTTGTGTCTAATTACTTTTAATATGCCTTTTAACATAAGAGCAAATCAGCTTGCTGGTTGTGCCAAGAGCAGAGGAGTGTTAGTCTGCTTGTGGGAAAACCACCCCTCGATGTGGAGATCTGTGCAAGCGCAGCAGCCATAAGAAGCCATAAAATTACATTTTTTGTGCATAGTTGAGTTAAATGCTACAAATAGTTAATGCAAATTTATCAGAATTCATTAGTGATGTAAAATATGTTTCTAAAACAGTAAGCTGACCTTTACTTTTTTTGTATTTTGGCCTTTTGTCATTTAGACAAATGGAAGGCTGGTGTTATTTGACTGGAAATAACAGCCTGGCTGCATTGCAAACATGTCTGCCGAGTGAACAGACTCAGCTGGTCATACCCATTCAGAGTGAGGCAGTTCTGGACAGCGAGGGCTGTTCTTGTGGATTGAATGTGTCCCACAGCTATTCCACACAAATCCATAAAGCCTTGAGTTCTGGTTCTAACCATGTGGTTGTCTCTGTTCTCAGGGGAGTTCACTGTCCCAAAAGAGCGATCGCTTAACAAAATTGGTCACGGTGGGTGTTCTTTTCTGTATATTAAACTGGATTTATTACACTCCCCACTTACCTTCATTCATCTGTACCATGTTAAAAAAATAAAAATAATAATTCTGCATTTCTTTGGAACTATATCCTAATAAAGTAGCATAATGTTCTTCATCTGTAAACCCATCTCTCCATAGCTCTTCATGCTCATGAGCCTCTGTTTAAGAACATTACTCACTCTCCCAAAATCCAGGTATGATATACCCCTTCCACTTTCATCCACCACAACAGAAGTTTCTACACACACACACTCAGTGCACTTTTAACACTTTAAAGCCATATGTTTCATTTTTAACACATTATGTATCCAGCGGCCGAGCGATGCTGCTCACCCTGTGGCCAAGCGACGCTGAGATTCTGATGTTAAGTAAAGTTTAATGGTTAACTTTACCTCGCACTCAGTGCTATATCATAAACTAAGACTGTGTCTCTGAAAACACTTTGTCCTTTGAGTTTTAGAGCTGTAAAACTTACTCTGGGGGATAAATTGTATCCATAAACCAGTAATTCAGTGAAATAGTGCTGGGTGGTATAGCGGTTAATTTGGTATAGCGGAGGAGAAACTTGAACCGGTATGTGTTTCTCTCATACCACCATACCGCTAGAGGGCGCTGCGGAGCGCCGTACAGAACAGCACCGTCAAAGAAGAGAGTTAAACACTGGTCTAGCTCCATCCTGCAGAGAAATCAGAACACCTCCTGCATCTGTTAAAAATACAGTAAAATACAGCAGCCCTTTTAAATATATTATTACTGTAGCTTAAAGGATGATTTACATTTATTTTTTGACTGGAGAAAAAAGGAAATTGTGGCTGATTATAATACTGTAATGCCTCTAAAAGCTTCAATAATAACAAATAGTAAATTTATATTAAACTTGCGTCTTACTTGTGCAATAGATCTTTTAAGAAATATCTCTTTGAATACTTAAACCCATTTTATGTCCATTTATAGTGTTTATCGAGCTATTTAAAATATTTTTATATTTTGTGTTAAGCCGTGTTAAAGTTGTTGGTGTATCTCTCTTTAAGGCCCACTGTTTACATTGTTCAGCTGTTTTTCTGCTAACGAAGTCTTATTTCTTTATATATTTTGTAATTTTGTGGGACAAAGTAAACCCAATAGTAATAAAAGCCTTGATGTTTTATATTAAATGTACTCCTAACAGTACAGTAACTCACAAACCTATATAAAAGCACAGTCATGCAAAAAATAATAATGAAAAAAAATTATAAATACTGTGATATACCGTGAAATCGTCAGAATCTTAAAAAAGACCATGATATGCATACCGCCCTGCACTACAGAGAAATAAAGCAGAATTATACAGAAATGCCGGAGCACTTTTTTTTTTCACAAAAAATGGCTCACATGGCATTCATTGATACTAGAGACCACAACTAGACATTTTAAAATGAATGAAAAAAAAACTTTAACTAGTGTCAGTGAATAATTAAGACATTACATAACCATTTAACAGTTTCTTATTACCATTGTAAGTACTATTAATTATGTCCCTTATTGTATGTTGTATGCTGAAGAGAGTAGATGATGTAGTTTATGTGTGTTGTTTTCTCTGCAGGGCTTGATGAAGAACCTGGGTCTGACAAGTCCTGTTGTTCTGCAGAGCATGTACATTTTTAAGGTACAGAATTGATTCAGTCAAAACTGATCAGCCAAAACATGTTTGGTATTGTATGTAATTAAAGATGCTTAGCTAATATTGCTATCAAAAAATAAAACATTTATCTCCCAACCTGTCTCTCAGAGCTCCTCCAGATCTTCATTAGCTTGATTAATGGATGTGTTTTGGACACAGTGTGATTTACTTTAGTCTATAAATACTGGTGCTGTCAACGTTAACATGGTAACGCACATGATTCTTCTGGAAAGGTTCATTTGAAACATTAATTGTTCAATGAAAATTAATCACGATACAAGTTTGTTCCATGATTCACCCTTTATTTACAGACTTTGGCAACATATTAGAGTTTTTTCCACAATATCTGGTGATACACACAGCATCGAAGTATGTGGCATATACACAAAATTGAAATCCAAATAGAGTCCAGTGTATGAAAGGTGTGTGTATGTGAGTTTGGGGGTCTAGTGGGCGTAATTTAAGTAAAGTATAGGATGCAGAATGAGTTTGTAAGGGGTGAAGTCAAGATGTGATATCTTTGTAGTGAGACAGATGAGAAGAGTTTGGTTAGCTGTGGTCTGATAAACTGCTGCTGGTTGTTCAGCAGCCTGATGGCCTGAGGTAAGAAGATATCTTGGAACCATCTTGTTCTAGTCATCTTGTTTCTGTACCGCTCCGAATAGTAACCAGAACAGTTTTAACCTCATCACAGTGTGTGAAATCACTCCGCCTGAAGTGGCCCAGTTTACAACAAGATATGTATTTGTAGCTAATCAGTAGATTTTCAAACAGCATTTATTTACAAATACTGGATTGGTTAAATCTATATATAGTGTTTGTTAGCATCTCCTATCTAACATGTCAGATATCAAACATGACTAAATTGGAAATCAGTCTGAAATTAACAAGATTAATAATGTTCATTTGATTTCTCACTATAACTAATGTGGAAATGTATGCTAATAATAATTTAATTTGTGGCTTTTTTATGTTTCCAGCAACCAGGCATTGGTGGAGAAGGTAAGAGAACACAGTAAGAATTCCTTTTCCCAAGTTTTACTTTCAGAGTTAGAGAGTACTGTAGAGTTTAGCACAATAGTTCTAAAATCGGGCCCTAAAATCCATCTGTTTCTTTTGTATTTGCATTTATATTTGAGTGCTGACAGTATGAACCCAGGGTTCCAAAGGATTTGGGACGATAAAGCATTTACCACTTTATAATGTTGGCATTCCTTCTCACAACAATTAAAAGATATTGGTACAGAGGATACCCAGCTATGAAGTGTTTAAATTTTTATTTTGTCCCAATCTTCCTGTAAACTAGATCTTTGACCCTGCCTAAGCCCATGCACGTTCTGCCCGAGCCCGACCCGACCTGCACCATAAACTGTCATTATGACCCCGAGCCTGAATTAAACCCCACATTTTTTTTAGTAAGTAGAGCGTTAAAACTGAGTTTAAAAACATTTTTTCAAGCTGTTAGAATAAGCAGAATCTGTTCAGAATGCTGTTAAATAACATTGCTACACTGAAAAAGCATATACCTATTATTTAAGAAAAAAAAATTATCAATAACAGATCTCTGAAAGATTAAAACACGAACATTGCAAACAATGATCCACAGGCCTTAACATTGATAAATTAGACTGCAAGAATGATGTATTGGATGACTTTCCTCTAATCTAATATAATTAAACATGGTTTAAGAAATATTTTCTTTTTTCTATTTTCTTTTTTTATCTTAAGCTTATAAAGTAAGTGCAAGAACACAAAAAATAGCAATAAGGCTATGCACTGCACAATAATTAAACCGAAATAGACCGACAGCAATAACTTAATTTACAATAACTTTCCTCTAAAATAATTAACAAGGTTTAAGGATATAAACACTTTCTGAACAAATTACACTTTTTAATATTTGGCATATAGCCTTCGTCCAAAACACACAAAAAACAGCAATAAGGCTATGCACTGCAAGTCAAGTGTGTTATAGCTTAATATAAATTACAAATAGAATTAAACACAGATGCCTAAGTCACAGACCATTTTCCGAGGAAAGTGGTGGGCATTGGGTCAGGCTCGGGCAGGGAATATAAACACGTCTTAAGGTGTACAACAGTAAGGGTTTGTTGTCACATTTTTTTATTTAAAGTCATGACCTCTATTTGAGATTGCAGGTATGTCAGTCCAGTATCTAAATCCTCTTCGTCTACATCCATCCTTTGTATTGTGTGCAGCATGGGGTTTTGCATTGTCTTGTTGAAAAATGAATGAACACATCTAGAAAATGTCGACTTGTCTTTTGCACAGTGAAATTTCTCCTTGTTCCTTAAATGGTGTAATGATATTTAACAAATGTGCAAATCCACCAAAAAAAAAATATTTTTAAATATTTAAAAGATTTTCTCACACATCTGTTGAATAACTGAAGGTCCTCTGTCCACCTTTGTTTCTCAGAGTCTCAGACTTTAGTGGACAATGATTTTGTGCCACTTATTGACATGTTATTTACCTCAATACTGGCCTTAAATTTGGAATGTTTTGTCAGCCTGAAATGCAGGAATGTATTAATCAATTCAATTAAGTTGCCCAGAAAAAACATTAAACAGTTTGTACTGTCTGCAATCAGAAATAAATAAATGTAAGAAACACTGTATTTCTGAATTTTAACTTTTTATACTTTCCCAATTCTTCATGATTTAGGTTTATATACTTGACTGATCATGTGATTAATTTGACCTTGCTAGTGACTCCTCATCAGGATGCTACGTTTCTGTACACGGAGCCTCTGGGCCGGGTGATGGGTGTGTGGATTGCTCTGGAGGACGCAACTCTCGACAATGGCTGCCTGTGGTTCATACCAGGCTCTCATAAGAGTGGGTATACACACACACACACTCATAACACTGGCATTATTGTCACCTTTTTAAGAAGAATGTTCTAAAGTTCTAAAGATGTATCTAAAAAAGTTTGGTCACACTGCGGATGAGTGTAAAAATATGTATTTCGGCGCCGAGTGGTCCAGCGATCTAAAGTGCTGCCACTGTAAGCGGGAGGTCACAGGTTCGAGCTCCCACTAATGCAGCTTTCCCATCAGCTGCTGGTGCTCAGAGGGAGCAAAATTGGCTCACTAAAGGGTGATGTCCACTGCACAGGGCGTCTGTGAGCTGATGTATCAGAAGTGAGTCGGGGTAGTTCTAATGAATGGGTTGGGTAATTGACTGAGCAAATTCGGAGAGAAAATGAGGAAATTTTTTGAACAATAGAAAATTATATATATATATACATATATATATAAAAAAGTGTATTTCTTGTTTGTCAGCTGGAATCACCAGAAGGATGGTGAGGACTCCTAAAGGCACTTTCCCACTGACTGATTTCATTGGACGAGAGCAGAGTTATGATGACAACCTTTTCATTCCAGCGTCTGTAAAGAAAGGTAAGTCTCAGTCCAAAAATATATATTAATGGGTGGTTGACATATTTGGCTGAAAAAAAACAAAACAAAAAAAAACCCTCTAAATTAATTAATGGAAATCACTGGGTTATATTTTACCAACTCTTGTCTTTCCAAATCAATTTATGGTCTTGTAGATTTTTCTTAAATTGTACATTTACTCACTAGTTTACCGTCTTAGTGACTAAAATTGTCATATGGTGTGACATGAATATTATTGTGTATTAAGTAAAATGGGTCTAATGTGATAATGTAAGTAAATTTTTCGTGATTCTTTATCATTACTGTATAAAAGTTTAGCATGGCTCACATGCAATTATGTTACCTTTTGCATTATTTTTCATTATCTACACACAAAGGAAGACATTAAATTGAATTCTTTCAATATACTTTAAATTATTTTGGGAATACCTTGTTATAAAAGTACCAAAATTCTTGTAACCTTTACTGGCACTATTCCTCGTATGTCACATTGAAGGGTTTATGATAACCAAAATCCTTATTATTTTTTTTATTCTGAATGTCACACCAAATGAAATGGTGTCACGCCATATAATGAATCACACCACATAACAATTTGTATGCAAAAATCTGTATTAGCTGCATTTAGCAATCAAGCAAACTTGGTTTGGCGAGTGACTGAAATCATTTTCAGTTACAGCAGAATCACAAAATTGTTGTGGAGAACATGTGAATTCTACTACGAATGTTTAAGGCATAGTTTTTTCCCATTACTAGCTCTATATTTTTAGAATGTGTTGCAGGTCTGATGAACATGAAATATCTTGTGTTCATGTATTTTTGTATGTGATGAAACTGTATACAATATATGTATGTATATAAAATTACTGGGGGAGGAGCTGAGCTCTTGACTGTATATGATATATATGATCTATTGTTATGCAGGTGGGGCAGTTTTGATCCATGGCCAAGTGGTCCACCGCAGTGCTGAGAACACCTCTGATGCGTCCCGCCATGTTTACACATTCCACATCATGGAGTCTGAAAACACCCTCTGGAGTCCTGATAACTGGTGAGAGAGTGCACAGCATGCTGGGTAATGTAAGCTGGCAGTGTAGTTTAGAACCATATCATTTTTCTAGGCTCCAAAAGGCTTTTCCTGCGTTCATACTGGCAGGCAGAATCTGATCTGAAGACTTTGGTCAGCCAATCAGTTTAGAATGATGCTTCACTGTGCCATAATTAATTTAAATAAAGTTGAGGAAATCTCAACTAGATTTGTTGTTTCCTGCAAAATTGTGGCTACACATCTCTTACAATCACAGATTGATTGCATGTCACTCTTTCGGCTGTCAGTGTAAATGCAGGCCAAGAAGATTTTCTGTTTAAAGCAAATTCCATTAATTTTTCAAAATTAATGCAGAAATCAGTCTTCCAAAAAAATTCCACTTTTGTCACGTCAGTCCAAATAATATTTACCCAGAGTTCTGGGAATCAGCAAGATGTATTTTGGCAAATGTGAGATGAGCCATTATGATCTTTTTAGTCAGCAGTGTATTTTGCCTTGAAACTCTCTTATGGATACCATTTTTGACCAGTCTCTATCTTACTATTTATTAATTAATACTGACCTTAACTGACGCAATTGAGACCTGCAGTTCTTTATATTTTGTTCTGGGTTCTTTTGTGACCTCCTTGATGAGTTGTCCATGCCCTTTTGGAGTAATTTTAGTAGGCTGGTCACTCCTGGGAAGGTTCATCAGTTTTCCATGTTTTATCCATTTGTGATTAATACCTCTCACTGTGGTCCGCTGGAGTCCCAAAGCTTTAGTAATGACTTTGTATTGAATTTGAAATGAACTTTTCCGGACTGATAACTGATCAATGACTTTGTTTTCTCATCTGTTTTTGATTTTCTTCATATTGTTTTGCTTTTTGAGATCTTTTAGCAGCTTTATGTTGTCAGACAGGTTTTATTGAAGTGATTTCTGATTGTGGATAGTGAAATTGAACTCAGCTTTCCAAAATTTTTAATAAAGTTAAGGAAATCTTAACTAGATTTGTCATTTGCTTCAAAATTACAGCTAGAAATGAAGGCTTTCAGAGTGTTTCTAGTGCAAAATGCTCAGTTTTTGAGAAATGTATTGAGTCAGTCTTTAATGCCCCTAAAAAGATTACAATTAAAACTGTATTGGAAGTAATTAGGCATGTAGGTGGACATGGTCTTTCTGACAGTGTATCTCTCTTTCTCACACACAGGTTACAGCCAACAGAGGAGCTTCCATTCCCTTCACTCTACACCTAAAACCCTAAACGCATTCCTGCTTTTCACTTTATCTCACCAAATACTGGACGGACACCAGTTAACACCAGTTAAACTGATCAGAGTGCTGCAACCGCACTTGCAGTGACTTACAGTTTATTAAAACCATAATTAGTCAGTCATGTGGGGAACATGAATATCTTCATTCATCCAAACCTCAATCCAAACATCTGAAACTGATCATCTGTAAGAATACTCACAGCCTTGTAGTACAATATAATGTCATTTGGTTGAAGATGTGCACATCAGATCATCATTCATTTATTACAGCAGCAGCAGTGTGCCTCTGATAGCAGTTAGACGCAGATGGCTGGACATCACCAGTGGAGCGGTATTATTGATTGATCTGCATATCCTCACCTACTGTTTTTCTATCCCATTTTTTATCCCATTTTCTCACAATTTACAAGGCCAATTACCCCACCCACTTATTAGGACTCCCCCATCACTAATGATGCTCCAACACCAGGAGGGTGAAGACTAGCACATGCTTCCGCCGATACATGTAAAGTCAGCCACCGCCTCTTTTTGAACTGCTGCTTATGCATCGCGTCACAGCGTGGTCGGAGGAAAGCGCAGCGACTCGGTTCTGACACATCAGCTCACAGACGCCTTGTGCTGCAGACATCACCTTTTGGAGTGATGAGGGGAGAGAGCACCATCTACCCACCCAGAGAGAGCAAGGCCAACTGTGCTCTCTCAGTGTTCCAGTAGCCGATGGCAAGCTACATGAATAGGATTCAAATCGGCGAACTCCTGATAATGGTGGCTGCGCCTTAGTCCGCTTGACCAATCGGAGCCATAAAAACGTTTTTTTAAGGTTAGCAAAGGTTTTATGAAAAAATTTAATGGGCTGGTATGTTTCATTATTTCAAAGGAACACATCAGCTATTATTGGAAAAAATATGGTTTAGGGTTTTTTGGCTCTTCAAAACATGGTGGTGGGAGTGTTTTTCCCACACCTGCAAAGTCCTTTTATAGAAGTCAGAGCAGGCTCCCAAAGAGTCTGTTTTCTGTTCTCAGTAAAAGCTTATTGATAGACTCCACCTCTTTTCAGACCCACAGTGTGGATGTTTTCAGACCTGATGGAGAGTGGAGCTTGATCTTTTTCTCTCTTTCTCAGAGATGAGGGCTTCAAGTGCTGTTCATTTGATGGGGGACAGTGTAGGTGGTCTACCAACGCTTACAGAGGGGGGTTATGGTAATATCTGTTATCCTAAATCTTTACCGTATGAATTATCATCTATCTGTTTATCTCAGAAACATCTGATAAATGAAAAGCTTGCACAAAGGGGTGTTTTATTGGAAATTAAAAAAGGTTCTCCTGACTTTTGCACAGTAAACAATAAATCCAGATAAACACAAAAAGAGCTGTGTCATCCTAGACTTATGTTTGACTATTTTTGCATGCCTTCCACAGTTTTATAAAGACAATGAAATAATATTTTTGTCAAATTCAGTGTTTTTCAATTAAAGGCAGTTTTACCTATTAAAAGCTGGTTTTACTATTTATCATTGTTCAGTGTTTTCTTAGATCATTTCGATTCTATTTTTATTTTATGTTTGTTTCTTTGTCAGATTAAGTGTTTTATGATCTGGCACCTGCCACTGGGGTGTATTTATTAATCATATAGTGAACAGCCAATTCTGGATGTGTTGGAGGCAGGAAAATTACATTTTATATTTTTTATGGCTGTTTTTTCCCCTATTTTTTTAATAGGCTAACCAGTTGCAGCAGTTATGGGTTTTACTGAAACTCACTGTACTATACTTTTGATTCTGCAATTTTATTTATTTGTGTAATAATATATTTTTTATTTTATCCGATTTTCTCACCAAGGCCAATTACCCAACCTGCTCATTAGGACACCCCCTATGACCAAACTCTAGGACGGAATATAGGCATACCTGTCAAGTTTTGGACTTAAAAATAAGGGATTTTTTCCGCCGCCCCAACAGCCCAACGAGGGCTAAAAATTAATATGTGTAATATATATATATATATATATATATATATATATATATATATATATATATATATATATATATATATATATATATATATATATATATACACACACACTGCTCAAAAAAATAAAGGGAACACTCAAATAACACATCCTAGATCTGACTGAATGAAATATTCTCATTGAATACTTTGTTCTGTACAAAGTTGAATGTGCTGACAACAAAATCACACAAAAATCATCAATGGAAATAAAATTTATTAACCAATGGAGGCCTGGATTTGGAACCACACACAAAATTAAAGTGAAAAAACACACTACAGGCTGATCCAACTTTAATGTAATGTCCTTAAAACAAGTCAAAATGAGGCTCAGTATTGTGTGTGGCCTCCACGTGCCTGTATGACCTCCCTACAACGCCTGGGCATGCTCCTGATGAGGTGGCGGATGGTCTCCTGAGGGATCTCCTCCCAGACCTGGACTAAAGCATCCGCCAACTCCTGGACAGTCTGTGGTGCAACGTGACGTTGGTGGATGGAGCGAGACATGATGTCCCAGATGTGCTCAATCGGATTCAGGTCTGGGGAACGGGCGGGCCAGTCCATAGCTTCAATGCCTTCATCTTGCAGGAACTGCTGACACACTCCAGCCACATGAGGTCTAGCATTGTCCTGCATTAGGAGGAACCCAGGGCCAACCGCACCAGCATATGGTCTCACAAGGGGTCTGAGGATCTCATCTCGGTACCTAATGGCAGTCAGGCTACCTCTGGTGAGCACATGGAGGACTGTGCGGCCCTCCAAAGAAATGCCACCCCACACCATTACTGACCCACTGCCAAACCGGTCATGCTGAAGGATGTTGCAGGCAGCAGACCGCTCTCCACGGCGTCTCCAGACTCTGTCACGTCTGTCATGTGCTCAGTGTGAACCTGCTTTCATCTGTGAAGAGCACAAGGCGCCAGTGGCGAATTTGCCAATCCTGGTGTTCTCTGGCAAATGCCAAGCGTCCTGCACGGTGTTGGGCTGTGAGCACAACCCCCATCTGTGGACATCGGGCCCTCATACCATCCTCATGGAGTCGGTTTCTAACCGTTTGTGCAGACACATGCACATTTGTGGCCTGCTGGAGGTCATTTTGCAGGGCTCTGGCAGTGCTCCTCCTGTTCCTTCTTGCACAAAGGCGGAGGTAGCGGTCCTGCTGCTGGGTTGTTGCCCTCCTACGGCCTCCTCCACGTCTCCTGGTGTACTGGCCTGTCCCCTGGTAGCGCCTCCAGCCTCTAGACACTACGCTGACAGACACAGCAAACCTTCTTGCCACAGCTCGCATTGATGTGCCATCCTGGATGAGCTGCACTACCTGAGCCACTTGTGTGGGTTGTAGAGTCCGTCTCATGCTACCACGAGTGTGAAAGAACCACCAACATTCAAAACTGACCAAAACATCAGCCAGACAGCATAGGTTCTGAGAAGTGGTCTGTGGTACCCGCCTGCAGAACCACTCCTTTATTGAGTGTGTCTTGCTAATTGCCAATAATTTCCACCTGTTGTCTATTCCATTTGCACAACAGCAGGTGAAATTGATTGTCAATCAGTGTTGCTTCCTAAGTGGACAGTTTAATTTCACAGAAGTTTGATTTACTTGGAGTTATATTGTGTTATTTGAGTGTTCCCTTTATTTTTTTGAGCAGTGTATATATATATATATATTTTTTTTTTTTTTATTTAATAGATTTAAAATTGAAATTGAAGGGTGCACAAATTTACAAAAAGGACATGGATCAGATATATTCCATAAGTAAATAATAGTCCTAAGGGGCCTACACAATTAATAATCTTTCATTAATACTTCTTTCTATCGTTCAGTCCACTCCTGATCAGTTCAGTTAATTTCAGCCCTCTCCACATTTTCTCTCTCTCTCCAGCTAAGCCATCTCTTCTACCCCTTCTAAATAATACATTACACCACAATACTTGAGATTTAAACAAATTCTAACAAACCCTAAAACTAGCCCTGAACTAATAGAGTTTGGAAATTATAGGTTTTGGCTGATCAGGCACATCAGGGCAGGGCATTATATGTATGTAGATTTTTCTCAAACCCTGAATATCTATCTAGCTAATTCTAAAGTTAAGCTAACTGAGTCACAAGCTGGATTTTATTAAACACACAGTGGGTTTAATTTATGTTTTGATTCAGAGAAGAGTCTTTTTAACCAGCTATCAGAAACAATCTCATCACAGTTTACATGGTTAGTTACCTTTCTTTTAGAAAAATCTCCGTATATCCAGATTTTTAACGACAGCTGCTCCGACTAGCTGCCTGAACTCACAGCGAGGGGAGGGGCGGGGTTTCCCCCCACACTACACTGCGCTCCTCAAAACCAGCAAGCTGATTGGCTGTTTCTCCGGAAAGGCGGGACTTTCTCCTTGAACCGGCAACACGATTGGTTAAGAGACACACAGTGCATTGTCGCCTGTGGCCTATATTTTTTTTTATTTAGTATAATACGGGAAATTTACGGGAAAATACTAATACGGGGGGACGGCGGGAAAGAGGAGTAAAATACGGTAGTTTCCCGGCCAAAACGGGAGACTTGACAGGTATGAATATAGGAGAAAATGCATAAATAAAAATATAAAAGTTTATCAAACTTTACAGTTAATATTGGTGTTTATTGTGATTGTGATTTCCATTCTAGCTTATGTTGAGGACCATTTGGAGGTTTTTGTCACCAGCATCAGACAGAGTTTAAGAAGTTTAAGAGATAGTGGCAAGTAGTTGACCCTGTGTAGTTGCTTGATTTTAATCTTACAGCACTTCACATGCTTCCCTCTCACTGCCAAAAGTATCAATTGGTTTTATATAATATTCTAATTTTCTGATACACTGATTTTTGGTTTTTCATTGGCTATAAGCCAAAATCATCAATAAATGCTTAAAATAGATCACTCTGTATGTAACATATCTATATAATATATGAGCTTCACATTTTCAAATGAATTACTGAATCCTGTCGGCGGCGCGAGCAGTCGCAGCGGCCACTCCGGAAGCAAAACACGGTGCTTTTGTTTGTTTTTCTGTGTAAATAATCCGATCTGAACTCGCAATCATGCAAAAGTTCACTATGGGAACAACTTACGACCGATAGACCCTGCTAGACCTGCAAAATCAACAAAAATCTGTACTTACAGACGGTCTACGAGCGGAGCTACGCGCGCTAGGCCTGCTAAGATCCGCGGCATTTCCTGAGCCTGCTAGCCGGAGGAGGTCTCTCCGCAAGCGTTGCGCGAGGAGCCGAAAGCGCGGTAAGAGAGCCGGAGTCCGCGCTAAGCTAATGGCTAACTCCAGCCGGCCAGCGGTTCCATCCCTCCTCTCCAACGTTTGCTCCCTGCCGAACAAGATTGACTATCTCCGGCTCCAGCGGACATCCCAGCGCGAGTTCAGAGACTGCTGTGTGTTCGTTTTCACGGAGACGTGGTTAACGGACTCCATCCCGGACTCCGCGACTGAGGTGAGCGGCATGCTATGCTACCGCGCGGACCGCGACGCCGGCCTCTCGGGCAAAGTACGTGGAGGTGGGGTGTGTGTTTACATCAACACAGCATGGTGTAACAACGCTGCGCTGATCTCCAGCTACTGCTCGCCGCTGGTGGAGTTTGCTGTAGTCAGAGCCAGGCCATTCTACCTGCCCAGAGAGCTTAGCAGTGTATGTAGCACCCAGTGCTAATGCTAACGGTGCTAATGCTAACGCTCTGCAAGAACTGTACACTGTTATCTCCAAACTGCAGAACTCACACCCCGACGGACTGTTTATTGTTGCTGGTGATTTCAATCACAGTAATCTGAAGGCTCTGCTGCCCAGCTTTCACCAACATGTGGATTTTCCAACCCGTGGAGCTAACCTGCTCGATTGTGTGTATACTAACATTCCCGGTTCGTACAGAGCAGAGCCCCGCCCCCACTACGGCTACTCTGATCACATTTCTGTCATGCTCATCCCAGCATACAGACAGCTCATCAGACGTGCCAAATCAGAGAAGAAGCAAGTTACAACCTGGCCTCCAGGAGCCATCTCTGCTCTTCAGGACTGTTTTGAGCACACTGACTGGGACATGTTCAGAGAAGCTGCTACTTCTGATGACTCCATCAACCTGGAGGAGTACACAGACTCAGTGACTGGCTACATCAGCAAGTGCATTGAGGATGTTACTGTCTCCAAAACCATCACATCCCGCCCCAACCAGAAGCCATGGATGACTGCAGAGGTGCATGCGCTGCTGAGATCCCGAGACAAGGCCTTTAAGTCAGGGGACAGGGCTGGCCTCCGAACAGCTAGAGCCAAGCTCTCCTGGGGGATCAGAGAGGCAAAGCGCACCTACGCAAAGAAAATCCACGCCCACTTCCAGGACACTACTGACACTCGGCGCATGTGGCAGGGCATCCAGACCATCACCAACTACAAGTCACCCTCCCCTGTTTGTAACAGTGATGCCTCCCTTCCAGATGCACTGAACTCCTTCTACGCAAGGTTCGAAGCACAGAACTACACGACAGCAAGGAAGACTACACCTCCTCCAAACGACCAGGTACTGTGCCTGTCCTCAGCTGATGTGCGGAAAACTCTACTCAGAGTCAACCCACGGAAAGCCCCAGGACCAGACAGCATACCTGGCAGAGTGCTCAGAGGATGTGCAGAACAACTCACGGATGTTTTCACGGACATTTTCAACATCTCTCTGAGTACTGCAATCGTGCCGACGTGCTTCAAGACGACCTGTGCCGAAGAAGTCTCAAGTGTCCTGCCTTAATGACTACCGTCCCATTGCACTTACTCCCATCATCATGAAGTGCTTTGAGAAGCTGGTCATGAGGCACATCAAAAACCAGCTCCCGTCCTCACTGGACCCTCTGCAGTTTGCGTATCGTCCAAACAGATCAACAGACGATGCCATCTCTACTGCGCTCCACCTGGCTCTCACCCACCTGGACAACAAAGACTGCTATGTTCGAATGCTGTTCATCGACTTCAGTTCAGCATTCAACACCATCATCCCTCAGCATCTGATAGGAAAACTGAGCTTGCTGGGCCTGAACTCCTCCCTCTGCAACTGGGTTTTAGACTTCCTGACTGAGAGACCACAATCAGTCAGGATTGGAAACAACACCTCCAGCACCACCATACTGAGCACCGGCACCCCCCAGGGCTGTGTGCTCAGCCCACTGCTGTTCACTCTGCTGACTCATGACTGTACTGCAAAGTACAGCTCAAACCACATCATCAAGTTCGCTGATGACACAACTGTAGTTGGCCTCATCAGCAAGAACGACGAGTCAGCATACAGAGAGGAGGTGCAGTGGCTGACGGACTGGTGCAGAACCAACAACCTATCTCTTAACGTGGATAAAACCAAGGAGATGGTTGTTGACTTCAGGAGAGCTCCAGGTGTCCACCACCCGCTGAACATCAACGGCTCTGCTGTGGAAATTGTGGATAACACCAAGTTCCTCGGTGTTCACATTGCAGAGAACCTCACCTGGTCCCTCAACACCAGCTCCATAACCAAGAAAGCCCAGCAGCGCCTCTACTTCCTGCGGAGACTGAGGAAAGCACATCTCCCACCCCCCATCCTCACCATGTTCTACAGAGGCACTGTAGAAAGCATCCTGAGCACCTGCATTACCGTCTGGTTTGGGAATTGCAACACCTCAGACCGCAAGACCCTACAGCGGATAGTGCGGACAGCTGAGAAAATCATCAGAGTCTCTCTTCCCTCCATCACTGAGATCTACACCACACGCTGCATCCGCAAAGCCACCAGCATTGTGGACGACCCCACCCATCCCTCACACGGACTCTTCGCTCTGATGCCGTCCGGCAGAAGATACAGGAGCATCCGAGCCTCCACTACTAGACTCTGCAACAGCTTCATCCACCAGGCAGTCAGACTTCTCAACGCACAGAAACAGAACTGAACCCCCACCCCACCCACCACTCACCCAACACACTTGCACAAAACTAAACTGTACACCCCCCCCCCCCCTTTACACTCACAAAGAACTGAACTTCACCCACACACACACCCAGTCAGCACACAGAGGCTGACATGACTTTATTTGCTGCACTCTTAAAAACTATAAACTCTACCTCAGTAACTGCTGTGATTATATATGTTCTATATGTTACAGTATGTCACACATCTCTGCACCTTATCCCCGCTATTTGCTGCACTCTTAAAAACTATAAACTCTACCTCAGTAACTGCTGTGATTATCCCAGCAAACATGCCCACACTGGGCCAATGAGGGCCCAATGTGGGCCAACACATCGGCCCCGTATGGGCAGCCCACATCGGGCCATTGGGGATTTGCACATCGGTGCGGTATCGGCCCCACGCCATCGGCCCCATATGGGCAGCCCACATCGGGCCATTGGGGACTTGCACGTTGGTGCGGTATCGGCCCCACGCCATCGGCCCCATATGGGCAGCCCACATCGGGCCATTGGGGATTTGCACATCGGTGCGGTATCGGCCCCACGCCATCGGCCCCATATGGGCAGCCCAAATCGGACCATTGGGGATTTGCACGTCGGTGCAGTATCGCCCCCATATGGGCAGCCCACTTAGGGCCAACGGAGATTTGCTCATCGGGACGGCACCAGTACCATGGCGTCGGCCCATTTCAGGCAGCCCACATTGGGCCAATGGAGATTTGCTCACCAGTATAGCGTCGGCCCCACGGCGTGGGCCCTTTTCAGGCAGCCCACATTTGGCCAGCGAAGATTTACTCCTCTATACAAAATCAACACCAAAGCATTGGCCCATTGCCAACAGAGATTTGCAGAGCTCTAACACACACACACACACACACACACACACACACACACACACTGACTCATGCCCTCAGTGGAAAACCAATTGTGGCCCCAAATTTTTTGAACTGTGCAATATTGAACAGAGAACACTTTTCAAGGAAGAAAATTTAAAGCTGTGCTATTGGCACTTTGACATTTTTTGCAACTGGCTGTAAAACAATTAAATAAATAACACAATTTAAAGTGTATAGTAAATTAATTAATTTATTACAAAGTATCATGTATGAAATATAAACAACACACAACATTATTTAAGTAAATTACTTAATAATAAATCCCAAATTTATATTTTAGCATGTAGATAAACATGTACTGCATAAATATCTCCATTTGCAAAAACAGTATTTATAATAAACAGTATGATATAAATATCAAACATAATACAAAATAACAAAGAATTATACAACTTAAATTAATATATATATATATATATATAAACATCAATAAAAACAGCAAATCATATTCTTGAATAAATACTTAAATGCACTAGACTGATGTAGTAGATGAATAATAAACTGATACTATTATTGCTACTGGAACAAAGCCTCTGGGGTGGGTTTCCCGAAAACAGTCAACCTTAGCCAATAACAAATGACGTGAGTAAAGAACGAGCCAGTTCTGCGAGTGTTTCCCAAAGAGCTTCGCAACGTGAAAATTAACAAAGGAGGTTAAAGAACATCTTTGTTGACTCCTCCCCCGAAACAGCGCGCTCAATCGATCCACAAATATCGATTATTATGCAGTATTTATTCAATATTAAACCATAAAAATGTAAAAAAAGTGTTGTAATCATCAATATTATACATTTTTTTAAATTTAAATTACAAAAGGATGTACTTTGGCATTAATAAAATACTCCTAAAGATACATATGACTAAATAAATAAGTCATATGTTTATATATAAATGTTTAATAAAAATTAAACTTTTTTTACTTTTTAAAACTATTATTGTTAATATATATATAGTATATTAATAGATATTGTACTAATATTATTAATAGTAATATTGATAATATTAATTTATTATTATTATAATTATTAATAATATAAAAATAATATAATAATACATATACGTATGTTCCGGTGTGTGTGTATATATATATATATATATATATATATACACACACACACACACACACACACACACACACACACACACACACACTCTGTAAAGCTCCAGCTCATCCTAAATCACCATCTCAGTTGGGTTTAGGTCAGGGGATTGTAAAGGCCATGCACCTTTTTGTTAACTTTTGTTAATTCCATATGCGTCAATTAATTATTTTCATAGTTTTAATATTAATCGACAATGTAAAAAAAAACAAACATTAAATGAGACGTGTCAACTGACTGGTATTTATATATTTGCGAGCTGACACACCCCAGAGTTTGCCCAGATGAACGGCCACAATGTTGGTTAGAAGCATCTAAATAAAGAATAATATTAAATATTACCTGCACATTCACCGATACCCTTTACAATACGTGTAGGTGTGATTAAAGACACCGCAGGCGTCCCCTGCACCGGACCTACAGTACCAGGGATTTTCCCAATAGCATGGAAATATATTGTATTGTGCTGTAATTCCCGGGCTGGTGGGAAGTGTATATAAGTGTGTATTCCACAGTAACAGCCTGATTACAGAATCCACGGACTTGGTGACTTTGCAGCTTTGCTTAGACCGTGAGCATCATCTACAGGAATCTGGATTTTAATAATTTATGGGTTTGATTGGTCAATTCCAGTATGCCCAGTCAGACTACAAGCCACAGACAAAGTTGGCATTATAATATAATATAATATAATATAACTCATTCACTCACTGGCTGGAGTCTATACCAGCCGGGATCGGGCTGAAGGCAGAATACACCCTGGACAGGCCGCCAATCCATCGGAGGGCAGACAGACACACAGACACATCCACTCACACCTAAGGGACAATTTTTATCCGACATCCAATTAGCTTTGGACTGTGGGAGGAAACCGGAGCACCCGCAGACACGTCAAATAATATAATATAATATAATATAATATAATATAATATAAATTATTATAATAATTTTATATATATATATATATATATATATATATATAATTTGTTATAATTAATAGTAACAAAATATAATTGCTTCAACAAGGGAAATTATAATTTTTCTCCCTCAAAATTGGCGGTCCCTGGTGTTTAAGGTGCTGAACTGCAAGTAGAGATCCCTTAAAGAAGCTCTTAAGAATAACGACTGGGTGAGGGCACTCGTTAATCTGCGAGCGAGTTTACGTAGTACTTTAGTTACGCACGGGTTTGGGAAACACTCTTTAATTAACGATCAATCTTAAGTACGAGTTAACAAAGTTCTTAGCGTTACGAAGCTTTCAGGAAACCCACCCCTGATCTCTATTATTAATTTTATTCCTCTTGCTTGTAGACTTGGAACCAAAATGTCATCCCAATCAAACCAGTAAAAAAAAATTCTAATTGAATATAACATTAGTTTTTGCATTAAGTTTTTTATCTCACAGCAATAATAATGAAGGAGAAAATAGACACATGTATTTTACATAAATAGAACAGATATAGTTAATCATAATATCAAAAATGAATATTGTTTATGCATTAATATAGCATAGATCATAAATTAACTATTTTTTTGAAGAGACTGCATGAGACGATGCTTCCGTCCACCTGAACGGTCCCGTGCATTCCAAAGCCAAACCTTTGCAACCTGCTCGATCTCTGCATCCTTTGGTGGTGGCATGATTGATCTTCTCACGGCCTCTTAAAATAATAATATAGAGATATGAGAATGCAGTCAGGTAAATACTACATCTGTTAGTGTCTTTTCATGTACAATGCTTAATTTTAGAGAAATTTGCAGACTGTATTTGATTACAGTGATTCTTATATAGTGATAGTTTGAATTTGAATTTGAATTTCTTCAGGCTATTCATGGTGAAACATAAATAGCCTTTACAGTCACTGTGTGTGACTGGTAGTTACATTCTATAAACATGTGAGGTGGCCAATATCAGGATATCAGGTTCACAAAAATACCAAAACTTTTTAAAATGATATCTTTCCCTTAGCTTAACTGGCTATCTTTCCCTTAGCTTAGCTGGATATCTTTCCCTTAGCTTAACTGGCTATATTTCCGTTAGCTTAGCTGGATATCTTTCCCTTAGCTTAACTGGCTATATTTTCGTTAGCTTAGCTGGCTAGCTTTCCGTTAGCTTAACTGGCTATCTTTCCCTTAGCTTAACTGGCTATCTTTCCCTTAGCTTAAGTGGATATCTTTCCATTTTCCATTTCCCTTAATATTTCCCTTAGCAAGCCATTGTTCCCTTAGCTGGTTATTGTTGACATACTTGGATATAAAGTTAACTTACTTAACAGCAGTCTTTCTCCAAGAGCCGAGATAAGCTGCCAACTTGGGAGCCCCTTGTGTTATTTAAATGTGAGGTAAATTCTCATTCTAACTTAGCACAATGCTAACTTTTTTTTAGCACAATGCTAACTTCGACATAGCTACCCTTATAATGCTACAATAACCTGAGAGTGGTAACTGCATTAGCACCACATTAGCATACATTAGCAAAAAATAGAAAAGCGGATAGTAGAACAGAAATTATAACTTACCTTTTAGTCACTTTGACAGACCAAAGTCACTCACTGACTTTGCCTTTAAGCTTGATCGTTGCTCTGTGGTAAAGGCACGTGCAGGGAGGGGGGAGGGGGAGGGGGGTGGATTCGTCGGTCACATGATCCACATTGACATGCCCTCACTGCCCTGTCGCGCCCACACGAATACACACAAATTAAATATCACATGCAAAAATAAAAAAATATGTAACTTTTATAACCTTGCTTGCTGGCTTACACAAAGTGTATAGTCAAGCACAAATACATTTATAATTTAATATTTTTATTTATTTATTATCAGCACTACCAATAATAAAGGTGAGATTATGAATCAGCACCATGGAGCAAATTCGTAGCTATCCAAAATATTAAATAAAAATATTTTTATAAATAAAAATGTATAGCTATACAGTATATGTCTTGACAAATATGAGATGTTACTAGGTGTGTGTGTGTGTGTGTGTGTGTGTGTTTTATGTGCATCAGAGTTTATCAATGATATTGCAGGTGTTTCAAATTTTTGCTCCATGTGCACCCTTTTGACTTTGAGCACCTGCCCCTCCAAAGGTCTCTGCACAACTCTGCTGTGGTACCTTGATTTTTCTCCACTTTTGGTTTAGAAAATATTTCAGAGCTGATGCTACATTTCACACAGTGTTGCTCCTATCCACTAAGCTAGCTAATCTACCTAGCTCTCACAGACAAAAACAATAAAAAATATTCAGATACCCTTCATATGAACTTGTTATGACACAAACTTTCAGATTGTAAAATATTGAATGGTAAATTTGGGCTGACCCAGAGTAACCTAGCATAGGATTTGTGTGGGCATGCTCACATATGTGTGCGTGCTGCCCACATATAACACACAATGCCTACAGTGTGTAAATGGTGCAGGTTGAATTTGGGCTGACCCACAGTGTCCCTGCATGACATTTGTGTGCACATGCCAAAGTGCAGGTTGCAGACATATAACCCATACCGGCCCTTCAGGGTATGAAATGGTGCAGGCTGAATTTGGGCTGACCACACTGGCTCTGCATGGGAATTGTATGGGCATGCTAAACTGTGCTTTGCCCACATATATCCTACACTGGCCCTTCAGGATGTAAAATGGTGCAGGCTGAATTTGGGCTGACCCACACTGGCTCTGCATGGGATTTGTGTAGGCATGCTAAAGTGTTTTGCCCACATATATCCTACACTGGCCCTTCAGGGTGTGAAATGGTGCAGTGCACTGGCTCTGCATGGGATTTGTGTGGGCATGCCAGAGTGTGGGTTGCCCACATTTAACCCACACTGGCCCTTCAGGGTGTGAAATAGTGCATGCTGAATTTGGGCTGACCCACACTGGCTCTGCATGGGATTTGTGTAGGCATGCTAAAGTGCAGGTTGCCCACATATATCCCACACTGGCCCTTCAGGGTGTAAAATGGTGCAGGCTGAATTTGGGCTGACCCACACTGGCTCTGCATGGGATTTGTGTGGGCATGCCAGAGTGCGGGTTGCCCACATATAACCCACACTGGCCCTTCAGGGTGTGAAATGGTGCAGGCTGAATGTGGGCTGACCCACAGTGGGCCTGCCTGGGATTTGTGTGGGCATGCCAGAGTGCGGGTTGCCCACATATAACCCACACTGGCCCTTCAGGGTGTGAAATAGTGCAGGCTGAATGTGGGCTGACCCACACTGGCTCTGCATGGGATTTGTGTGGGCATGCCAGAGTGCGGGTTGCCCACATATAACCCACACTGGCCCTTCAGGGTGTGAAATGGTGCAGGCTGAATTTGGGCTGACCCACACTGGCTCTGCATGGGATTTGTGTGGGCATGCCAGAGTGCGGGTTGCCCACATATAACCCACACTGGCCCTTCAGGGTGTGAAATGGTGCAGGCTGAATGTGGGCTGACCCACAGTGGGCCTGCCTGGGATTTGTGTGGGCATGCCAGAGTGCGGGTTGCCCACATATAACCCACACTGGCCCTTCAGGGTGTGAAATGGTGCAGGCTGAATGTGGGCTGACCCACAGTGGGCCTGCCTGGGATTTGTGTGGGCATGCCAGAGTGCGGGTTGCCCACATATAACCCACACTGGCCCTTCAGGGTGTGAAATGGTGCAGGCTGAATGTGGGCTGACCCACAGTGGGCCTGCCTGGGATTTGTGTGGGCGCATCAAAGTGTTGGCTGTCCAAATAATTCCCACACTGGGCCTACAGGGGCATTAATGCACTGGACCAGTTCAGGCTAGCCCACAGCGGCCTTTTATAGGATTTGAGTGGGCCAGCCAATGAACAGGCTGCCCACAGAAAACCCATGTTGGGCCTGTTTGGAATTTTAATGGGCTAGCCCCTGCCCACAGTGCCCACACTTAGCCCACGAAGGGCCGATGTGTAGCTTTTTGCTGGGATACGAAAAAAAGGCGTACGCCCGAAACAAAAGTTCCGTGGGGGAACGCACTTTCTCACGTTCAAGTCAAATTTAGTACATCTGACCGTGAGCGTGAAATATGGCGTATGCAATGTTTTTGTGCGTACGCATCTTTAGTACATGAGGCCCTTGGTCCTTTAGATCTACCACCCTTCCGGCAGAATTTAGCTCCAACCCTAATCTGACACAACTGATCCGAGACTGAAGCTCTTCATGGAGATCTCAGTATCAGTGCTAAGAGTGTTGGGGTGATAGATCCCTCAAACCATTAATTACCCTTGATCACAACAGAGCTCAAAGGACCAAGTGAAATCATTATTCTGGAACTTATAAATCTGTATACTCATCATGATCATGATATAATTTGTAACAGTATATATTTTTTTGCTGTGCAGTTTTGGAAACACCAAAAATAGTTTAAATTGTATGAATTATTTAAAGCTTGTAAACACATTAGCATATTGGATTGAGCTTTGTTGTTGTTTGATGTGCACTGTTACAGACAGAAATGCTTACACTGCAAAAAAAATATATATATATTGGATACAACTAGACAATAACTATGTAAACCAAGACGTATGTGCTTATATCAAGCAAAATTATCTGCCAATGGGATGAGCAAATTTATCTTAATAAGATTTCTTAAAATAAGCAACTGCAAAGTGTGAAAATGTGTGAAGTACAACTTAAATGAAGCAAAAATCACTGACTTTGTGGCTTAAATTTTGACACAAGCATCAGAAAAACTTTTGTGCTTGTTTTGAGTAAGATTAAGTGCTTAAGCTCATTATTCCTAAAATAAGCAAACTAGTCTTGCACGATTAATGCTTTGTAAGACAAAAATTCGTATGAGAGAAAACAAATCCAACTTATTGACTTGCAATCAGACATTTTCTCTTGATAAGATTTAGTTGTTTTTTTTGCAGTGTAGTTGTTTTTTTGCAGTCTACATATAATCATATTTTGTTCTTCTACGTCTAAGTTATTACCTAATATGTGTAAGTGATATGATGTGTTACACGCCCCTTTGATGTATAACCCCCTTACTTTGTATCATTAAATTAGACATGTATTACAGAAACCTTGTTGTTTATGGATGCGTTTTGTAAATCAAATATACATATTATTAAAAATGAACATTTACAGCTCTGGCAAAAATAAGACACCGCTTAACATTTTCGAGTTTCTTTGATTTCACCAAATTGAAAACCTCTGGAATAGAATCAAAAAGGAAAAAAGATGATCACAAGCCATCAAACCAAGCTGATCTGCTTGAATTTTTGAAGCAGGAGTGGTATAAAGTTATCCAAAAGTAGTGTGTAAGACTGGTGGAGGATAACATGCCAAGATGCATGAAAACTGTGATTAAAAACCAGGGTTATTCCACTAAATATTGATTTCTGAACTCTTAAAACTTTATTAATATTTTATTCTTTATTAATCTTCTTTGTGTTATTGAGGTCTGAAAGCTCTGCATCTTTTTTGTTATTTCAGCCATGTCTCATTTCCTGCAAATAAATGCTCTAAATGACAATATTTTTATTTAGAATTTGGGAGAAATATTTTCCGTAGTTTATAGAATAAAACAACAATGATCATTTTACTCAAACATATACCTATAAATAGCAAAATCAGAGAAACTGATTCAGAAACTGACGTGGTATCTTACTTTTTTCCAGACCTGTAAGAGGTTAGCCAATGTATACTCGTATTTCAAAAGTATAACACACTTTTCATGACATACTGAAACAAAACAATAGTTTATTGAATTCATTCAATGAAAAACAACTGAAGACACAACTTAAACTTCAGCACAGCTGCTCGACCCGCTGAACTGAAATGCTTTACAAAATACTGAACAAGAGAAAAAAGAAAATCTGAGATTATTTCTATTCTTAGAAATTAACAAAATGTCAAGATCCAACAGAATGTTCTGGACATTCATCAGGACACCATGTACATTAAAGCTGGTCTCAGATCTGTGCAACAAAGGAGTATCTTACAGTTCTACACGTGTACATTTACTCACGGCTTTCAGTACAATTCCAGAATCAAAATACAAGGCAAAGAAGTTCTAGATTCAGTCTGTCTGTTTTGCATTATAGACATGTATTATTACATCAGTATAACCAGAATACAACATCCAGCATTCAAATAAAATAAAATAAAAAACAAAGATAGTCATGTTCTTCATAGGCATCCCTCTGCTTCCAGGACTCTGAAACAGAAGAGTTGAAGCTATGCTGGATTATATGAAATGTGTATTGTAAGTATTGCGGAACCACTTTTTTTCTTGCATGCTTGAGAAGATGGTTTTGTATGTGTTTATACTGTATGTGTATGTATGTGGTTTATAATAAAGCCCATGATTTAATTCAAAAACTTTCCTGACCAAACTAATCTGAATATGTTTGATGGCTCACCCTGAATACCAAAATGACCCTTGTTGACTGGTAATTGTTTACAGTGGTGGTGAACTGAACCAGATGTCTGAAGAGTTTATAGCCTTTGGGAACACATTTTGATAAATTGATTTGTTTTGTATAATACTAAACAAGTTAGAAATAAAAAAGACACAAAGCAGACATATAATAAGGTCATCTGCAAAAGTCAACAATGCGTTCTCTGCCTTTCTGTGAGATCAGCTTTGGAAGTGTAGCTTTAACACTCCAGGTTTAGCTTTAACTCTTAAGATTTTAGCTGCAGCTTTACCTTTAGCTCTCTAGGTTGCTTAGGCTCAAAGAGAGGTTGGAGCCATGTCAGATTTCTAGTTGGCCAAGAGTATGCCGACATAAACATGACCCACTTTTAGGCCCACCTACTCTACATCGAGAGGAAAGCAATACTGGTGAAATATAACAGACATAAATTCAACTTGGAAAGAAGGAGCCAAATAAAGTTAATTATAAAGAAAACTCACATTTAGGTACCCATCTTTATTATTATTTTTAATATTAAAATAGTTATGAACACACTGCCTGATGAATGTGTTCTAGCACTGTTTTCAGAAAGGTTTTAGCTTAAATTATTTAAGGTGGAGGGGCACCTGCAAAATAATGCCCACAGAAATTCTTTTTAGATTTGTTTCTGTTTTTCCACTATCAACATTTCATATAAAGCAAACATAGGTTCACTGGTGGTTTTGGACAGCGAATTAAGTGGCTATATAAATATATGAATAAAGTGTTGTAGTCACAGCAATGTCTAGTTACATTCTCCACCATTGTAAAGAAATCCTCTTTTCTGATAAGCTTTTCTACGATGCACCATTTCACACCAAGCCCAGTCTGAACTGTTAAAGAGTAGTAACATTTGAACTCTGAAGAAACAAATAGAGGGGAACATTTGTTTTTTTGGAGCATTCTACTTCACTTTTGTATTTGTAAAAAACTGAGATGATATAACCTGGAATGTCAAAGACAATGCTGCGCAAATCCTAGGTGGCTCATGTGGTACTACAAGTGGATGCCAGGTTGTAAGTTGTTAGTTGGTACCTTCAGTATTTTGGATGGCTGCTATAGCATTGATAGGCAGCTGTTCGGTGGTTGCTGTGGTGTTTTAGGTGGTGCTTGTGGTTTTCTATGTGGTTATTACAGTATTCAAGATGAACGTTTTTAGATCATTTCTATGATATCTCTTATGGATAATGAGTGCTTTCTGTGGATATTTTAGGTGAGCGTTGGGTGCTGTTATATTTGATATGGATGTTATGGTGTTGTAATTGCTGTAGTGTTGCTATGTGGTTGGTAGAGCATAACAGAGCAGCTGTTAAGTGATGGCTGTGGTAATACCTGTGGTGATTGTGGGTTGTTGAGTGGTTGCTTTTGTGTCTGAGATTAATTCTACTGTGTTGTTAGAAGGTTCTGTGGTAGCTCTCATGGATAAAGGGCTTCCTGTATTGCTGCTTTGTGGTTTGCTAGGGCATAACTGTTTGCAGTGTGAGTATCACAATGTAAATGCCGTGTATTACATTGTAAGTGTACATGTTGGTGTAATTACTGCAATAGTTAGAGTGAGTGTTATCGAGAATCCTGTCCAACCACAACTGAAGTCACTGAAGTCCATGAACAATCCAAACGTGGTACCCAACTCCTAAACACCTCTGAACATGGCTTACGTACAGTTTCTTTGAAGAACAAAGTATTGATATTTATTGCATGCTCGAAACTGTACCTGTTACAGAGGTGCCCAGGTTCTTCATTGTACCTGTAAGTACTGCGTATATAGGCCATTCTAATACAGTTACAAATTTACTATCCAGAGTTGGAGTGGACTAAATTAAAGGAGAACTTCAGTGTAAATTTCTTTTTTTTTCGTGTAGTAGAACATAATTAAGAGTACTAACCTTTGTTGAATAACCCACCTCTGTTCTCCTGGAGCTTTCTGAGATAAAGTAATTTTGTGCTTTTTGCCCAGCACTTTTTACAATGGGAACTTCGGGGCATACACTTGCCCCTGCAGATAAATAGCTTTTTACAACTTTATCCAGGCTCAAAGTAGCTCCAAACCTAATTGGTATTTCTATTTGGATTCTTTTCAACAAAGGTAAGTACTCTTTATCATGTTTTACTACACCAAAAGTTAGTTTTACACCAAAGTTCTCCTTTAAGGGGGAGGTATGACGTTCAGCATCATTATAAATAAACAAATATATCCATCATCTACAACTGGTCAAGATTTCCAGGAATACTTCACATACAAAGCTGTGTGTGTTTTAGCTGTTACAATTATGCATCTTCACAACAGAGTGCATGTACTGCATTTGTATAGTGTTATATCGTGTAAGAATGTTTATGCGCATGCATGCTCATAACAGCAACAGTACGTATAAATACAGGGGGAGCAGCAGATTGTCAATTTGCAACGTATATGCTTCTAACATTGCTACCATTGCGATGGACCCGACCACCCAGGAGTAACTGGCATTTAGGTTTATGCTGGCATCAGCGATCAGGAAAATGGCCACTGCGATGACCTGTGCAAACACAGATGTGGCTGTACCTTCAAACGTTTTCTTGGTGCCCGGCCAGCGGATCTCACCCACCGTGCTTCCAAAAACAGATGCCACTGTGTCCCCGATCCCCACAGCTAGGACACCGGCATAGGGCACCAGCCCTCCCGCTCCTCCCAGGCCACCTTTGGGGGTGCAGGGTCCGGGAGTCAGCCACAGGGGCAAGGAGACGCCCAGCAGCAGGTAGATATGTGTGAGGATCAGGGGTCCGGAGTCCCTCTCGTCCAAGAAAAGTGTGAGCAGACGGCGCAAGGGTGCACCTAGCGGCCGGATACGGAAGAAGCGTACCAGCTCTAGGAAGAGGAAGGCGGCGAGGCAAACCACGGCGGCCAGGTGCAGCAGAGGCCGGTCCAAAGCAAGGCCGGGCGCGAAGGTCAGCACCACCAGCAGGTGAAAGTACTTCCTCACTGCCGTGGACGCCTGTGGTTTCTTGCTGCTCCCTGTGCGCCGGCTGTTTTGGCGCAGCACCACAGCAATGGCCACCATTGTGAGGATGCTCCAGTATGCAAGCAACCAGAGGCGAGTGTTGCTGAGGGTGAGGAAGTGGAATATCCAGGCGACTGGGTGGTGCTGGGTGAGCAGGGACAGCCATGGCACCAGCAGTCCCAAGCCCAGCACAGCAGTCATCAGGTGGAAGAAGACGGATGCGGACCAGGTCTCAGACTCCATGAAGAGGAAGAGGACAGCAAAGAATACGCCCAGCAGCACACAGCCCACCGCAGCCACAGGGAGAAAGAAGTGCAGGGGGTCGCCGTTTGCATTGGCTGTGCCAGCCAGCGAACGTTTGATGAGCTGGTTAATGATGAAACTGATTCCACCCAGGATCAGGAGTGCCTCTCCAGGCGTGAAGCATCGTGGCAGGAGGTAGAGGAGGATGAGGCTAAGGTAGACGAAGATCAGCAACACCTCCAGAACCTCGATTACCTCCGACACAGTTAGTGTTTGCTTGACTGTATAGAGGATGGCGCTGGCTGCAATACCCGCAATCACGCAAGTGTTGGTAGGCACCGGCCGGGTGATGCCCAAGGCAATGAGCGACAGAAACAGCGCCAGCATCATCCCAGTTACTGTAATCACCATGGCGAAGCGCTCAAAGTAGACATTCCCAACAGTGACACAGCGACCTCTCAGGGCCAGCCCCAGCAGGGGCAGGACCATGCTGGCAGGCAGGACGCCGCTGTTGGCCGAGGGGCGGAACTGGAATACTGCAGCACCGGTCCGCAGGAGACGGTCCCATTTGTGCTGGACATAGAAGGCCTGGACGGCCAGGGCAATGCAGCACCATGAGAGTTGGGTCCACACAGCCATGTGCACACACAGCACAATGGAAAAGACCACCATGGACTCCACCAAGACCGGGTCTGTCTGCATGATTGTGCGATATGGGTGTGCGTACTAGAATTGGAGAAGTTTCCTAGGACTTCCTAGAATGTAGCACTTGCTTCAAGACTTTGCAGCTTTTAGATCTGTCAAAGTCTCATTTGTTTAGAGTTCAGCATCCCCAGTGCATTCCGCTCCACCTTCTACCAGCATTCAGGACCTGAAAGAGACACATCAAAACAGATCTCTGGTTAGAACCACACAAACCATTCCCTTTAGCATGTTAGCAGCTTTAGCTTGTAATGATGTAAATGGTGTAAAATGCAATCTTCAGGCTAGCATTTTTTAAATGTATTAACGATCTACAGTTAAATTTACACTTATCATTCCTGTAAGCCAGTTATCAATTATCAATTATTATGCTTTAGCATGTTTTTGTAACAGGTCTTGTGTAAAAAAAATTGCTAATGAATTTGCAGCTAGCATAGCATTAGCAACATTTATATCATCTTTAATCATTGTGAAACTGAGTCTTTAGGCAGAGAGCCTTCAGGAGCAGGCAGATTGACAGAGTCAGGCGTGACAATCGTAGTATAAGCTGAAGTAACATATTTCCATGTAAATATAATGTTGGACAATATAGACTTAATTTTAAAATCACAACATATGTCTTAATTTCAGTCAAAAATATATAATTCCGATATCAATATGAACAGCATAAAAGCCAAGGTCATTAGTGTACACAATCACGCAATGATTAAGCTGGGCGATATGGCAAAATATTATGTCACAGTATTAAAAGATAATCTTATGATGCATAGTATTTATCGTGTTTTGATTGAATTGCTGAAAAAATGCACCAGGAGTGGCAGATTCTTAAAAAACTTTATTGAAACCAGCAACTTTACAGGAGAGGAAAAACCTTCTAAACTTTTAATGGAAGTCAATGTAAAAAGAGTATATTCCAGGTCATCTGAAGAGTTTCTATTGGTCCGTTCATCAAGAAATTTTGGCACGGTATAAGGGGCAGTTTGTCTGATCAAATTATGTAGTAAACTAAAAATCAACAAAAATTGATTGTGTTTTTCATTGGACAGCGGCGATATTCAGATACTTTTTCATGCAGAGTACAGTGATTTATGTACAATTTCTGCTGCACATGATTCAATTTACCAGTATATTTACACTCTCTGTAATGAAATGTGCAGTTGTTCTTTAATCAAGGGATCATTGTCTTAAAACAGTGATGATAGCCTCTAAAGAAGGATATATTTATCACAGTACAATTTACTGTAAATGTAAGTTTTGCATACAACAGTAAATAATTTACTACAGGTCTTAAAGGCTAGATTTTATATCATAATGTAGTTTTACTTTTTTTTAGCAGCTAGCTTAGCACTGACAGCCTCTATAAAAATATATCATGTTAAGACCCACATTCTTTCATTCCCATTCAATTTTAATATGTGGGAATGTGTGATACAACAGTGGCAGTTCTGTGGTTCAGCAATGCCTGTAACCATCACTGCTCCCTGGTTACTTAATATCACAATATAACTCGATAGTTATACTTGCGTAACAAAATTTTCTTTATCATTTTTATTACAGGTTATATTATAAGAGGAGTCACGCAGTACAAATACTTTGTTACCTTACTTTTGAAATTTGGATTATCTATACTTTACTGGAGTAATTATTTTTCATATGTATATGAAAAATCATTTGTATATTATCATAATAGGTTATTAAGTTTCCTTTTCATTGTTGTCAATAGTCTTTCAATAAGTGAAAATTTACAGCAGCATGTTAGCAGCTAGCTTAGCTATAGTAAACACTGCTGTTCCTATTACTTCGGAGGTCATAAGTCATGAGTTGGTACCAATCCACTTAAAATTTAAATAATTACACTATTGTACACTATTTATACCACGCTATCTCATTGCTAACGTTTTGATTGACCAGGCCCTATAATTTACCCAGTTCTGTGCCTAATCTGCACCCTAATTTTGGGTTTTTTTAAGCCTACATTATCAGGGAAAACCAACAGGAAGTTGTTGTAACGATCAGGCAGATACCAAACTCAGATGACTCAACTCTGAACTGTAGCAGCTGAACTTTAGCACAGTTACCGGAGCACATTTAGAACTCCAGATTTGAGGTCTAAAAGCTCTGAATCTGTTTGTTATTTCACATGAGGGCTGGGAGGTTAATCTAATTCATTTGATTAATCGAATTACTGTTTTAAAGGGATTTTCAAAATGGGTTAATCAAGATATCCTTAATTAATAAAGCTGCCAGAGGGAATCTCAGTAGATAGAAATTTGCTTATGTCAGAAACCTTTAAAGAACTCTTTTACGTGGCAGTAATTTTCCTATTTTACACTTTTCCTTAATTGAAATACCAGGACGATATGTTGTCACTTTGTTTAAAATATAAAAGCTGCATAAATGAAATTATTTATATATATATATATATATATATATATATATATATATATATATATATATATATATATATATATATATATATGAAATTTAGCTTGAGCATCACTTTAAATTGTACTGTCTGTTTAAAAATAAAACAACTGAAGTTGTTATGTAAAAGAAAAAAATCGAGAGTAAGAAATAAAAAAATTGTTCAAATACTTGAAGAATATCAAGATTATTATAACTATTTTTTACAATATCGCTCAGCCCTAATTATAGTACAGTCTGTGCAAACACAGTGCTATAGTATTACACTGTAATTAATAATACATTAGTTTGGAGTAACAGGCAGAAAAGGTCTTCTGAGGATTTCTCTAGCCTACCTTAACGTTTTGACAAACCTTCAACTCAAAAAAATCACAGGGGCACATCAAATACTAAAAAAAAAACATACATCTGAATGGTTATAGATTAGTTATTGCTAAACAAAATACAGCTCTGGAAATAATAAGAGACCACTTAAAATGATGAGTTTTTACCAAATTTAAAAACTCTGGAATATAATCAAGAGGAAGATGGATGATCACAAGCCATCAAACCAAGCCGACCTGCTTGATTTTTTGCACCAGAAGTGGCATAAATTTATTCAAAAGCAGTGTGTAAGACTGGTGGAGGAGAACATGCCAAGATGCATGAAAACTGTGATTAAAAACCACAGTTATTCCACCAAATACTGATCCCTGAACTCCTAACATTTTTAAGAGTGTTTTCTTTGCATTATTCAGAATTATTCAGAAACTGAAGTGGTCTCTTAATTTTTACTAGACATTTTAGCTAAATAGATACTAAACAGACTGGCTATGCCTTAGCTAGCTGGTGGATCCATTCACCCAACACTGTGCATACATTTGGAATGGCAAATCTTTGGGCAGTGGACCATTTTACATTAAAACAGTGTTTTGGATAACACTGTTCACATTTTACACTAAGACTAAACCATACAGACGTATTGATAAACAATTGGAGTTCTCCTTTAAGGTGATTAGCTTTGCGTATAAATACAGTATCCAATACAAGGGCAGGTTAGCACCCAGTCATGCCCACATGCTGTATAAAGCTGCAGATACATAAAGATGGATATGAGCAGAAACCTGCTGAATATGAAACATGGATTTCGGGATACAAAAAAAAAAAACGAACCAGACTGATCAGTCTGATTGATCTGATCAGTGGCCGAGAGGTGGTGAACAGCCTTTGTTGGGGCCATTATGATGATCTGCCCCTCTGGAAGCAGCAGCAGAACCTCCACGAAGGACAAGAAGCGAGAACATCCACATCATACAGATACAGATCATACAGAGACAAACACGACCAGCCTTACCGGAGACCCGAGGGGAGAGGATCTGTCCGCGTTTCACCGCTACCGAGATCTTTGCTGATGATATGTGATCGATGTCGAGCTCCGAACACGGGTGGGGGGGCGGCCATATTTGACAGCTGGGTCACGTGGGATGAAGCATTATTATTATTATTTTTTTGTTTTATTTGGAAAACACTTTTAACAATTTAAAAATTATTAATATCACCAGACAAATTATATTTATAGGGGTTTCGATTTAATAATATTAATATTTTTCAAAACATCACGAAATTTAACGAATAATGTCACGTGAGCAAACGCCGCGCTCTCATTGGTCACAGTACGGCGGCGAAGATGGCGGAGTCGGAGATGTGTGCGAGGTAAATGAAAGAAACATTAACTTTTAGTGTTTAAATTAATTAAATATAAGCTGTTAACATTTTCATTCAAGTTGTTTAATCATATACGGTTTATTCACAGGCAAGCGAGGAGCGGAGAGCGCTCTGTTCTTCATTTTAACGCTTTTTTTTAGGTTAATAGTCAGGGACGCGGTGGGAGCATGTTGTTATGTGGCCGCGCTGAAATAACGTTAGCATGAATGCTAAAAGCGGCGTCTGTGTTAATAGAACAATATAAAACACGAATTAAACAGATTTAAGAGTTAAGACAAGCCTTTTAGGACTTTACACGACTAAAAAAAACCAAGGCAGTGTACTCCGGAGGCGTTGTTTAAACTGTGCGGATAGTTTATATCTTTCTGAGTTGGGTTGGCTGAGTAGCAGCGCTGATAACTTCACTAACTTCTGATTTTGGCGCTTTAAACCCTCAGCTAGGCTCAGGGCTTCACAGCCGGGCTGAAACACTGTGGTAAACATTGAGAAACAACATAATATGATGAGGTTTTGATTGTGGTAGCTTATCCAGCAGTGCTGGTGAATACAACCGGTGCTCTGTCGATTTGTGCTGCCTTGTCAATTCATGCTAACTAACACAATACATATTTATAGGTTATGCTGCCTCAATAAACCAGCAGGTAGGGTAGTTTAGCCAAATGTGTGACTAGAGTAGCACTGCTGAGGTAAATGCACTGTGCTGTGTTGGCATGTCAATAAATGTTCTATAAATTATAAACTATTTATTGGAAATCAAGGCAAAAATACACACGGTCTATAATGGTAAAGTGTCAAATAAAATAATAAAAACCCGAGGAAAATGTTTAATTTCGTTGCATCCCTAGTTAATACTAATATTCATAATAAATAAAGATTTGTGATGCTTTAGAGACGTGTATACTGCCTGTTTACAAATCACAAAAACAATATTGTCATTTTAATGTTTTACACCATGTTTAATACAAAACCTGCATGTAGTTTTGTATAAAAAAAGAAATAAAATAAATAATTAGAATTTAAATGTAAATGAAACAATAATTTGGTGTTTGTTTAAAAATAAAGTTATGTAAGAACTAAAAATTGTAATCGAGAATCACTCATATATTTAAATAATATTTTTTTTCAATATTGCCCAGCTCTAGTTTCAGTAGATCTATGTTTTTTAACGCGTTAATTTAAAAAAAGGTTTTCAAGTTTAAAAATGTTTTCAAACTATGACTTGTTTGTGTAGAAATCAGTTCGCTAAATAAATGTACAACTACAAAATGTGAAAATAATTCTTAGGAGACACATTTAATTTAGAATACATTAAAGTACATAAGCAGTTAAGTGTCCAGATTGTACAAACTGTACTAAGTGTTTTAAGTGAGTTACCATCTACATGGCACACTGAAAGCTGAAGTGTTTCACTGAGAATAAATTTATATACAGACTGTGTTTTGATTTGTAGGAGTAGTCGGGAGTTGTGGACCATCTTACTTGGAAGATCTGCTTTGCGGGAACCGGTAACTTAAATTTTTATGAACATTTATTTACATATACATTTATCATACCAAAAAAAAAAAAACAATTGTTTAGATTGAAAATCACTCATTTAGTTCCACTGGCACGTGTCAACATATTAAGCAGCAAGTGACGACCAGTTTTTGAAGACGATGTGTTGAAGCAGGAAAAAATGTAAAGAAAAAGTGTAAGAATCCTAAGGGCCAGATTGTGATGAGTACATGATTTAGGTCAGTACATTTTAAAAAGCAGCAAGGTATTTAGGATTTGCATTGGTCAGTACTTACTAAAAGTGCTTCAAGGAAAGACAAGTTCATGGGTGTTTATGGCTCATAGATGTTCATGAAGGTTACATAAAGGATCTTCTGCAATACACAATATTTAAGAGTAAATATAATATTGTGTCTGATGTGTGTTCGTGTGTGTCTGGCATTTTGTTAATTAAACCATCTTATTTTTCCTCTGCTGTATGATATAAAAGGCCCAGATAGAAGCAGAATTGGAGAGAAATGGAGAACGGCTGCTGCAGGGCCTTTCCTACTACAAACCACCTAGGTAAGCAAATGCAAGCCCACATTGTTTATTATAATACACAGGTTGGTAGACAGATATAGATCATTATTAATACTCAAATAATCTTTTTAATATTCCGTAAGTAGACATTTGTTTTGCATAGGCCTGTTAGTTATGTTTATTTTTTTTTAGCTGTGGTCAGTCAGTAGTTATGTATTTTAATTAGTGAAACACTGTTTTTTTCTGTTCAGTTCTTCATCAGCAGACAAGCTGAAAGTGAATAAAGATGTGGCTCAAACTCTTAAAGACTTTGCACTTCGCATCAGCAAATTACTGGTAAGTAAAGCAACTTCTTTTGCACCATAATGACACTATACTACAATGCAGTATACAGAAGAGTGATGAGGAAGAGCTCAGTTTAAAGTTGCATATAGACCAGGTGCCTGAATTATGACCATTTGTCTCATTTGAGGAAGGTTGTGAAAATAAATTATATTTTTGTTTTTTTAAAGAAGCCAGTGCTTAATTCAGTATTTGCTCCAGTAAAACTGATCATTCTGAATCTATTACAGTATATATGTGTAAACTATGTAGTAAAATGTGAGTGCTTTTTAAAAGCGGCACAATACAGAACAGTAAAAGGATATTCTAAAGGATAAAAAGGGTTTAAAAAATTGTTGTATGAAATTATGCTTTGACTATTGTGGTATGTGAGTGGAATTCAGAGAATAGTGTAAAATATGTGACCTTTAATAAATGAGTGTGTCTGTTTGCCCCAGGGTCTTGATGAACAGCAGAGTGTGCAGATTCTGCAGTGTTACCTGCAAGAGGACTACAGAGGGACTCGTAACACACTAAAGACAGTACTGCAGGATGAGAGACAGAGCCAAGCCTTACTGCTTAAGGTCTGTCTTCTTTTCTATTAGTGTCATTTTCCTTTTTTGGGGGAATATTTCTGTTTGGCAAATATTCAGTTCATTCTTTCTTATGGGTGCCCACGTCTGCTTCCTTTTTTTGTATGGTTTATATTGGCTGTAAGATGTAAATTAAATATTAATTAGTCAAATCTGTTTTTGGGTTTCAGATAGCAGATTATTACTATGAGGAGAGGGTGTGTCTTCTGCGCTGTGTTCTTCTTCTTCTCACCTACTTTCAGGATGAAAGGCATCCCTATAGGGTAAGTCACATCTTTTTTTTTTTTTAGATTCAAAATCAAGAGGTTATGACTTTTTTTTTTACCCCATTGTAAAATTAAATGTTTTATGTACAAAAGAAAATAAAACTTATAATATGCAGTTGTAGAATTTATTTTAAAAATCATATATTTAAGTTCCCTGTTTCATATTAGTAGTATAATAAATCATGTTATAAAACTCATTGAGAAGTGTTTATTGATGGCTGTTTAATGTTTGTGGTTGTGTAGGCAGAGTATGCTAGCTGTGTGGGGAAATTGGAGAAGGACTTGGTGTCTAACTACCAGCAGCAGTTTGAAACTCTGTTCAATGCAGAAGCACCAACATGGGAAACCCACGGGAACTTGATGGTGAGGCTTGTTCAGCGTCTTCCTTCGTTTCTTGTTTTTTGTCTGGATGACAAAATGTTCTTTTTTTTTTTCATTTTATCTAAAGTGTCTCTCCCCTCTTTTCTGCAGACGGAGAGGCAGGTGTCTCGGTGGTTTACTCAGTGTCTGAGGGAGCAGGCCTTACTGCTGGAGGTTTTGTTCTTGTACTACGCTTACTTTGAGATGCCTCCTACTGACCTGATGACCTTTACTCGGCTGTTCAAGGAGCAGGGCTTTGGGCAGCGACAAACCAACAGACACCTCGTGGACAAGAGCATGGATGCACTAGTGGACCGAATCGGGTTAGAACACACACAGACTTTATTAGCAAAAACCTAGAGATAGAAAAAAAAAACGTATCTTGATACTATTTAACATATTGTAATAATCTATACTGTGTTTTTGGGAATCAATACAGTATTGCAAACTTTAGACAGACTGGGGTTGCTTATATTGCAGTTTGCTTGTATATGCACTAATCATATTCTCTGTCTGTAGATATTTTAGCTGCTTGATTCTGATCGAGGGGATGGATATTGATTTTCTTCATAAATGTGCTCTCGAGGACCGAACCGAACAGCACCAACTCTTCAGCACACATGACATCAACAAGGTAAAACTAAACGATCACAATACAACATGATGCCTAACAAATTGGGATACATTTTTAAAATGTTTTTTATGCTTATGTTAACAGTTTCCCTGACTGTCCTATATTGTGTTGGGCTAATAGTATCCTTAAACATGTTTAAAACATTTGGTTTAAAGCAGCATTATTTAGAATTTTTACCCAAAAATAGCAGCATCAGGATCATGTTAATGCTCTACTGACATATAATAAAAAGGAGAGCATTTCTGTTTTTACTGTTAGGTGTGTCATGCTGAAATTTCACAATGGAACTCTGGTAATGTGGGCAGGGCAGGGTAAAATTACTTTACTGCATTAGTACTCATGCTTCTTGACAGTTCTGTATCTCTCAGCTTGTCCAGGAATGCATGTATGAAACGCATCATTCTTGAAGGTTGGCTCACAGTGAGAGTTTCACTTTTTGACAATGGAAGGAGTCCAGGAGCGAGAACTTCTCACAAAATTCTGCTTTAATATGCCGACCAATCAATTGCACACAAATATCATACAATTTCAGAGGCACTTATTTGAACTTTGGAATATAGTGGGCTATATTTTGTTTAGTCCACTGTACTGTGACAGTGTGCAATCAGAGGGAATCAGAGTAGTGTTCTGGCATTGTGAGTGACAAGCCTCTTGAGTTAATCATCTACTTGTCTCTTTCTGTCTGTAGGACATGGATCAGATGCTGCTGACTTTTGGTGATATCCCTCATCACGGTCCAGTTCTGTTGGCTTGGGTTCTCCTCAGACACACACTCCAGCCAGTGGAGGCTGGTCCTGTCATCAGACGGTTGGGGCACACGACATTTCAGCTGGGAGTGTTCCAGCATCTCACAGATATGCTGAAAGCCCTCGGCAACACCGGCAACAATGTAAGAATAAATGCTGTGCTCAAGATGCACTAGTTGAATGACTTAGGCCACAGTATTGGTATGAACCTCATTTTACAATTATGTATCGCGATACAGTGGATAGGATTCAGTATATAGCGATTCTTTTATTATGCTTAAGCATTAAGTGTGATATTGCATTTTTTTATTAATCAGTCAAGTTTAAGGAAAGCTGTCATAGTAGGAAAACATACTATCATATTCATGAATAGAGAGCTGACTTTTTTATACAATCAGAATTGTGGGATCTGAAGAGTACATAACTGGTATCTAGTTTTAATACAGCATGGAACTGACCACTATTTAACACCAATTTTTGCATATTAACTATTAATAAAGAGTCAATACTGGTTTGAAAATCGATAGACATTTAAGATATAACCTGGTGATACTGGTGATGAGTCAATCTGGGAACAGATGCTTGATAAAATGATTAATTTGCATAAAAAAATATTTCCAGTTAATTCACATGCATTAATGTTGACATGATTTATTAATTTTTAAATATTTCTTCACTGTATTTAATTGACATTTTTGGCTACATAGTGAGGTACACTATTTATGCATGTGCATCATTTTATGTGATAATTTTGTATATAGTTTATATTTGCACTGTAAAGCAAAGGCATCTGGCAAAAAAAGACAAAACCTTTTAATCCTGTTCTCCATGTTTTCTGCCTCTCTTCATCTGTAGTGCACTGCTAGTACTGCTCGAATGTGTATCTATGGTCTCCTCTCGTTTGTGGTCACCTCGTTTGAAGAGGACACTCTGGGCAGCCAGCAGGTGCAGAACACATCTCTCTAGCACTCTACACCTTTTTACTCACATCAGATCAGAGGACCATGCCTCCCTCTTACCCTTTCATTTTTTTTATGTTTAACACCTTTGTTTTGAAAGAATACTAATTTTATTTTTCAGCAGAACTTGGCACATTGCCCACATTGCTAAAAGGACCAATTGTTATTATATAATATTTTAATTTTCTGAGACACTGATTTTGGGGTTTTCATTGGCTGTAAACCATAATCATCAATAGTCTATTTTAAGTGATCGTAAAATAGATCACTCTGTGCCTAATATATCTATATAATGAGTCTCACATTTTGAACTGAATTACTGAAATAAAGTAACTTTTCAAAGATATTCAATATTTTTATGTGTATATGTATATGTTGCCAGAGTTTATCCAGTGCAGAGCAATTTCAAAACTTATGAATTACCACTGGTAATTCTGAAACAAATGTATTTTGTATGTCTTCAGTATGTTTTGTTTAATATATTAAATTGAATTTAGCTCACTTTATTGGAAATTGTTTATCCTTTTATTCTTACATCAACTGTCACTTCTACTTACTTCCTCCAGCATCTGATCAACGCTGCCTGTGAGGTCCTCGCAGCCCCCAGTTTAGCTGAGCTGTTCTGGGAGATGGTGAGTAGCACAGAATCACACAATAAACAAAACAAAACTGATTTGGTGTCTTGGAGGCACCAAATCAGGCGACCCTGTATTTGTGATTTACAGAAGCCCAACGTGGGTCTGGAGATGATCCTGGACTCTGCAGTTGGAGTGTTTCCTCACAAGACTGGACCATTGCTGCAGTTACTCACAGCCCTGCTTTCTGACAAATCTACTGCTAAAAGGGTACAGAAAAATACACACACAATCCACATTGATCCACACCGTCATATTTATACTAGTGGTGTCAATCGATTAAAAAATTTAATTCAATTGATCACTACAAAATTCTGTGATTAACTGCGATCAAACGCATTTGTTTTTCTTCAGACATAAATTATTATAGTGAATATTTAATTTTAAATATAAGAATGAATGTAAGAAATGTAAAATGCAATTATATGTATATTAGTGGTGTCATTAAAATACTAGTGTATACTTGTATGTTTGAGGGGAGATAAAATCAACATAGGGTGCTGGAATAAAGAATGATTGATTCATTGGTTGTGAGTGTGTGTGTGTGTGCGTGCGTGTGTGCACACTGTGACTTGTCTGTCTTTGTTGTCCTTGCACTATTATAACACAACCTACACTGGACTAAATTACTAAAGTCTAATAGTGTTTTGTTGTACTGTACAACCATCCATTAGTATAATAACAAAGATGAATTAAGTATTAAAGACACATTACTTCTGCTCTTATCTGCTCTTATTAAGAATTCTGTCTCTCCTCTCCTCAGGTCTACATGTTTTTGGATAAAATGTCCTTCTACACAGAGGTGTACAAACACAAACCCAACGATGTGCTCTCCAGAGAGGATGAAACGCTGTGGAGGAGACAGACTCCTAAACTCCTTTATCCTCTGGGTGAGTGGGTGTGACAAGGTGTTCTGTGTATGAGGGTGCAGTGGATGGAATGGTGTTTTAAAGTTCTTGTTTAAGCAGTTTTACCATTGTAGGAGTGAATTTATATAGTTTTCATTAAAAGTTATATTGTTGTATTGACAATATAGGTACA
The DNA here is from genome assembly GCF_023375975.1 of Astyanax mexicanus. Lineage (NCBI taxonomy): Eukaryota > Metazoa > Chordata > Actinopteri > Characiformes > Acestrorhamphidae > Astyanax > Astyanax mexicanus. The sequence goes on along the minus strand of NC_064424.1, from coordinate 26,874,993 downwards.
AAAGGTACCATCAGTCCTGTTTGTCACTATTGTGCTGGCCGGTTAGCAAACGAATCCTCCCTAATCCAGCAAACAACCAATGGAGTTATCCTCTACCCCCGTCCACATACTTTCCTCCAAACTGTTGACACACAACCTCTCTCTGTTGAGATGTAATACAGTAAAAAGGCTATTGTCTGCAGAGTTTACCAAAGTGAATAATTTAATTTAATTACTTTAATATACATTTAAATACCGGTACCCACTAATTAACACCTTACCAAAAGATTTCTACTCATAAAATTCTTTCAAGGTTGGCAGGTCTGGAAAATTGACTAGCTGCTGTGATTAGTGCTTTTTAATTGAATGCATGGTGAAACTTTTTAAATAAGTCTTTGTACTTTTATTTTAATTGGAATTTAAATTGGCTTTTTGTTTTGCATTTTGCCTGTGAACATGTGTATTAAGAGAAATATTGTGCATCTTAAAATGTTTTTAAATATCTTGATGTAGAGTCTTGATATGTGTATGAGCCGATATAAATGGAAGCAACAATCCTTTTTTACAGCCCTTATATGTAGCGTTATATAATAAAATAGTTGCCCAGTTTAAAACATTAAACATCTGTTTATACGACTGTCTTTCTCTCTGTCTGTTAATCCATCTATGCAGGTACCGGTCAGACCAACCTGAGGATGCCTCAGGGCTGTTATGGGCAGGTATGTGTAGGGGAGCAAGGTTACGTGGTGCGCTGGGATTACTCCTACAGCGCCTGGACCCTCTTCACCTGTGAGATAGAGATGCTGCTACATGTGGTCTCCACTGCAGGTACACACACAGATCATATGTTTATTCACTTGTGTACAAGACATGATTTCACATGCCCAGCTAATTTGAAGTGTGTGTGTGTTTTAGATGTGCTCGCCCATTGTGAGAGAGTGAAGCCAATATTAGACCTGGTCCATAAAATCATTAGTACTGACTGGACGGTTTCTGACTGCTTGCTGCCACTGACCTCAAGAATCTACATGCTGCTACAGAGGTAAGACAACATTTATTTAACTTAACCCTCTTTTTTTATACAGCTTTACTCTAAAGAAAAACTCAGACAATAATTAAAGCTAACCATTTACAGTTTTTTTTTTTTTTTTACAGTGCTACGTAGTACATCTCATGTTACACTCAAATTATCAACTTTTCTTTTATTAATTCTATTTTGAGTTTGTTTAAAGTATAAGAATGGAGTGGATGTAGTTTTTTTTTCTTGATTGAGATTGTCTCCATTATTTATAGTCTCAAAAAGGTTTAAATTAATACAAAATAATTAAATATTTGAACAAATGAAAAAGGCTCTTTAATGTGTACGATTTTAAAAATGTCAGTTGAGTCATTGATCCTGTGCCAGATTTGTTACATTTTTAGCATCATACTTTTTAATGAGCAATTTTAAACTAAGAACTCACTTTAAAGCAGAAGTTGTTTTAATAGTTTTTCATATTATTATTATTATTATTATTATTATTATTATTATTATTATTATTATTATTATTATTATGCTCACCTAAAATTAATTTGAACAGAAAAGAGTGTTATAAAAAGCCAATGTCCAAAAAGCTAATAAAAATGTAATTACTTTTTGTTGATTTATATCAGATTGACGTCAGTCATAAACCCACCAGTGGACGTGATCGCCTCCTGTGTCAACTGTCTCATTGTACTCGCCACACGGCAACCTGCAAAGGTAAGCATTACCGAGTCTCTGTAGAATCCGTCCAGACGTTTAACCACTACTGAATTTACCACTAACTCTGCTGCTGTTTTCTGTGTAGGTTTGGTCCAGCCTGCAGCACACTGGCTTCCTGCCCTTCGCATCTATCCCCCTAACTACCCTGGCACAGACTATAAGGTAACATAGTCTTTACAAATACATTAACAGATCTACTGATGTTATATCCATGTTAGATAAATGTTGGATAAACTGCTCCAGCAGATTTTAGATGTTTAACACTTTGTGTGCATTATCACATGACAGATTATTGGTTTATGTGATGGTTTTTTGTGTGTTTCTAACAGCGCTGAGGGAATGAAGGCAGGAAACTATGGAAACCTGCTGGTCTTGATTGAACAGCCTCGAGGAGAGTATGCAGTGACCATCGCCTTCCTGAGACTGGTCACTACACTTGTCAAGGTAATGCTTGCGCACCCATGCTCACAAATGTGTTGTGTATTAATTATTTTATTTAATTATACTAAATAGTCTAAAGTTTTATTGTGTGTGTGTGTGTGTGTGTGTGTGTGTGTAGGGTCAGGTGGGCAGTACGCAGAGCAAAGGGCTTATTCCCTGTGTGCTCCTGGTGTTGAAAGAGATGCTACCTACGTACCACAAATGGCGCTATAACACACATGGTGTCCGAGAGAAAATTGGTGAGACACAGACATACCATAATGGTCCGATTAATTAGCTATGAGCAAGCATCTTAATAATTGGGATATACAGGGTATCTATCAATATGATATAATCAATTTTAACATTGGCAGATCTCATCCGACAGATGATTAAACTAATAGAAAAACTAATTTGAGTTGATATCAGTTTTTTTAATATAGAAGTTAAATGATATGATATCAGAATCATCCCAGAATTGATACATTTGGTCGCAGTATGCTGGTTTTGTAGACTTGACCTTCATTGAATTGTCTTTTCTCAGGTTGTCTGATTTTGGAGTTGGTTCATGCCATTCTCAATCTGAGCCCTGAGGGGGAGTCAGAGGGCAGGTATGGAAATCCATTATGACTCACCATCTGAAGTTGTGCATTAAAGTGTTTAATAGGGTTTAATAGGGGTGATTTATTTCAGGATTAAAATCCATTTGTGGTCCACATAAAATTTTTAAAATTAATTTATTAATCCATTAATTGTAGCCACAATTTAATGTTAATATAAATATAATTTGGTTGTTCTTGTTGACCTCTTTTTGATTTCTGACCTCACAGCGCCCCCAGTCCGCAGTCTCTGTGTATCTACAGTCTGGCCAACACTGAGGCAGGCCAGGCTGTGGTTAATATTATGGGTGTTGGCGTGGACACCATCAACGTAGTGCTGGCCGCTCAGCCAAGCAGGTAGGTGAAAGTGTTGGTGTGGGTGCTTTTGAGGCTGCTCGCATTATCACGTGTGGGTAGGGCTGAGAAAAACTGGATTTTCTTTGTCACTTGTTGCTCTGTTACCTGCAAGTGTGAATACTGGCTTACTTTGTTTTTCTCTTGTCTTTTTCTTTCTCTCCTCTGTATTACCACTGTAGCAGTGGTAGCTGTGAAGGTCCAGGGCAGGTTTTAATTCAGACGGTAAAACTGGCCTTTTCAGTCACCAACAACGTCATTCGACTCAAACCACAGTCGGACACGGTTTCACCCCTGGAGCAGGCTCTCACGCAGCATGGTGAGAAAGCAAACGCACCTTTTTTCGTAAAAACTGTATTGTGTTAATCTTATTTTGCAAGATTTATACATTGGCATCTTCCTTTTCACCCAACTATGTTTCGATCAAAGTGTGTTTGTTTGTGCTCTTTATACACTCATTTATGCTCTTTTGACATATGCAAAAATAAATGTCTGTTTCAAATAGGGTTGCAGCGGTAACCGGTTTCACGGTATACCATGGTATTAAAATGCACGGTTATCATACCGTGTGTGTTTGCTTATTACCGGTAAAACGCAAGCCAGCGGGAAACTCACCCGCGCATGCGCAACTCTGCTCCGCTTCAGCTACTCAGCACACAGCGGTGAGAACAGCAGAACGTGCATCAGAATAAACAAATCTCCGTCCGCCTAAAAAAAGGCTAAACTAAAATCAGCAGTGTGGGACTATTTCGGATAACCGCCGAACGCAGGATGGTTATCCGATTTGTAATCAATGTGGCAGTAAAGTCACAGCTAAAGGTGGACTTACATCAAACCTGTTCTCCCATCTCCGAGAACACCACCCCGCTGTGCAGCGCAAAGTATGTGTTTAATTTTTAATCTGAACCTAAATAAAACCTCTTTGTAGTCGTGCACAACCCATGTGGTAAGCGCCCGCAAAAGCGCTGAGAAATTTGGGCACGCAGGTACAGGCGTGAAGTGCGTGCTACGATGGATTCACGTGTCCGTGTAAAGGTCCTGGCCGGACTGGATGTGAAAGACGCCATTCATTTACATGCGTTCATTTTCAAATTCTGACGTGCCTGTTTTTCATATGTTAAAACCAGACTCGGTGTGAAAGCCTTAAAACAGAAATCTCTATTGTGAGGATCATGTCAGAAATAAATCCCCTCTTTCTGCAGTATCTGGTTATATACCAACTTGGCAGTAAAACGGACGTTTACAACAGTTGTTGATCAGACACTGACCCAGGCTCAGTTTATCAGAAATTAAATACTTTAAACTTAAATAATTGTACTGAATATTTTAAATACAGGATCTTTACTTCTTAGAGGACATGTAATGTGTGACGTGTGTGTGTATGTGTGTGTGTATATATATATATATATATATATATATATATATATATATATATATATATATATTTTTTTTTTTTTTATATATACACTCTTAATGCCCTTAAGAGTAGTGGAAAAACCTGGTTTTCTTCACCTGATGGTGTACAGCTTATTTTTTTTAAGGAGACATTATCTATATAGTTGTTCCAGGTTTCTACAATAAATAGTTAATTGAACAAAAAACCTTTGTTGTAATTTCTTTAAGGGTCAGTTTAATAATATATGTAACAAACTGTGATACCGTGATAACCGTGATACCGCGGTATTTTCTGAGACGGTTATCATACCGTGAAAATCTCATACCGTTGCAACCCTAGTTTCAAATGATCTAAGAGTAACTGGCTATGACTGCCTATACCATATTTTTTGCATTATGAGGCCCAGCTTTGTTTAGCTTTGTTTATTAGCTTTTCTTAACTTTGTAACCCCCCGCCACCACCCAGCGCTGAGACCTGCTGAATTAAAAGTTCCTCATAGTGTCTCTTAAAATGCGCCTTATAATTCAGTACGCCTTGCAAATATGAAAATATGAAAATAGACCAGAAAATAGACGTTCATCGGTGCACCTTATAATACGGTTATTATAGCCTGAAAAATATGGTACTTCTATGCTTACTTTACATTTGCATGAATGTAAACCTATCCATCCAGTAGCTTGGCTACACTGCCCTCACAGTTTCAAAAACAGGATAATATCCTTAATTTCAGAAGAATTGTTGAATGAGTGGGTGTCCCAATGCTTTTTTCCATTTTTTTTTTTTTTTATTTACATTTCTTCTCATTTTAGGTGGCCATGGCAACAATCTTATTGCAGTTTTGGCTAAGTACATTTACCACAAGCATGACCCAGCCCTGCCGAGACTCGCTGTCCAGCTGCTGAAGAGATTAGCTTCGGTAATAATCAACAACATTATACTTTTCCACATTTTCATTTCCAATGGCACCATTTCCCATGTTCTAACTCAGAGCAATAACGGTGTTATCCACAATGTCAGTCCACTTTGAATGGTTTTCACTACCTGTCATCTAGTTGCAGGTGAGGTCAGCCAGGATTAGAGTTTTGTGATTTATTTGTAACCCCATAAGTTTGCAGTTGTACTGAATTCTGAATAAACCCTAATTGCAACCCTAAAGTGTGTGTGTGTGTTTTTGCAGGTGGCTCCCATGTCAGTGTATGCTTGTCTGGGCAGTGATGCAGCAGCAATCAGAGATGCATTTCTCACACGGCTGCAAAGCAAAACCGTGGACCTACGGATCAAAGTCACCATCCTCGAGTTCCTCACCGTGGCTGTGGAAACACAACCTGGACTCATTGAGCTCTTCCTCAATCTTGAAACCAAGGATGGCAGTGAAGGGGCAAAGGTATACACATTTCTCTAAAGCTGATTTGTGACATCAGTTGTGAAAACCACCATATAAATACGTTTGATTTGATTGGAGGTATTGTTGACCTTACATCTAAACATGGACAAAAACGTTTGTACTTGCCTGACTAACATGCAAAGCGGATCTAGCATTACAGACAAATTGCATGCTTCCAGTATACCATGGTATAAAAATGCATGAGTATCAACTCGTGAAGTTTGCTTATTACCAATTGGAGAATCTCACACACATGCACATCTCCTTTCCTCCTTGGCTGCCCCTTTAACCACACAGGAGAGAAAACAGCACTGATTTCTACCTCCATCCTCCAAACTATAATCAGCAGTGTGGAGTTACTTTGGCTACCCCTAAGTCAACGCAGGGTTCATTAATACAGTCAGCAGCTATCAGCCAATAATCCCTGGCCCTGCCAAAATTCAATTCTACTACCCATCAGCTTGTCATCAACTGTTAGTGAGAGATCCAGTTCAGAAAAAAACAGCTAAACCAAATGTTTCCAGAACTTAAATCCCAGTTCATGTGTTCAAATGATCCGTTATCAATCATGCTTATAATATTGTTGTTAATGCTGTACGATATAACTAAAATAAATGTTGATTGATCCCAAATTCTAGGTACCATAGAAATTTATAAGGATATCAAATGTGCGATTCATTAATGCTGCTGTGTTTTCTAACCTTTTGTGTTATTCAGTGTTGATTCACATATTAATGTGTGTGTGTGTTTTAATTATGTATTTTAAATTGTAGGCCTAAATAAATGTGATGTGTGTCTGTGTGTGTCTGTGTGTGTCTGTGTGTGTGTGTGTGTGTCTGTGTGTGTCTGTGTGTGTGTGTGTGTGTCTGTGTGTGTGTGTAGGAGTTCTCTCTTGGTGAGTGGAGCTGTCTGGCTGTAGTTCTGGAGCTGTTAGACTGTGAGCTACAGGGGCAGTACTGGTGCCCACCTTTGCTGCAGAGAGCTGCCCTGGCCTTCCTTCATGCCCTGTGGCAGGACCGCAGAGACAGCGCACTGTCTGTCCTCCGCACCAAGTGAGTGAGGCCCATGCGTTTACTTACAATGCAAATATATTTTCACACACGTTCCGCAGGTAAACAAAATAATGTAATGAAATGCTTGTTTGGAATTTACTGATTATAGACACTCATTTTAAGCATGTACATTATCATCATAACATATAGATGCTTACAAACACAAACACACTTCATACTTTTGTCTTTCTTTTCAGGGAGAAGTTCTGGGACAATCTCACCACGCCTCTGTTTGGGACCTTGCCTTCACCATCTGAGACCACCGAGGTGGGTTCAGTAACGGGCAACAGTGGGTGTTTACCCAGAGATGTATAGTAACAAAGTAGAACTACTTTACTACTCTACTCAAGTACTAAAATTCTGTATCTGTATCTAACAGAGTATAATTTGTTTTTCTCCTACGTTACAATTTTACTTCACTACATGTTTTGGATGAGTTTAATACTTTTAACTTTATGTTCTGCTTCCTAAATCATTACAGTTATAAAAATGTTAGGAATTATTCCGAACACTCATTGGTGTACAAAAACTGTTGAATTCTTTAGTACTTCTTCTTAAGTGTGGTGCTTGAACACGTCATCCGTATCCCATTTTATCCTTTGGCCCTACCACTTACCCCTATCCCTTATTTTTGAGTGTAACCTTTCCCCTTGGAACAGAGTTACAAGTGGAAGGGGTAAAATCCTTCCCCTATGAATTGAGACAACCCTTCAAGCACCCGATACGTCATCAGGAGCGCTAAAGTTCAGTAACCCAGCTGCTGGTTAACTAGCTCCTTCCTTACTAGTCCATTCCTTAATTCCTCTGTTGCACCATTTAAGGTGGAACTGGAAAGTTAGCTAGCTAATGAGACAAACCACTAGCCTTTCTATGCTTGTTATGAAGAATTCAGCTATAAGACACTAAAACTACACATTAAACTATGGTAGTATACTGCTAATTGTCACTTACCAAAGAAAATACATTTGTGGATTTCTTTGGGTGCTTGTTCTGCTTGTTTTATACCCTTCGGTTTGAAGTGTGCATCTGAAAATCTCCATATGAAGGTCTAACAACCTTATCCCTTCCCCCTACCCCTCCATCCTAACAAGAATCGGGACACCCCTACCCCTTGGTATGCACGTGTAAAACAGGAGGGTAGGGGGAAGTGGTAGGGCCAAAGGGTGAAATGGGATTGGGCCTTTAAATTCTGCTTAAGTCACTTTTTAATAGAGCACTTGTACTTTTACTCAAGTCCTGGTCTTTAGTACTTTAGTACGTGTTTGGTGTTACCCAACTGATTGGTGGGTAGCACTTGTTCTAAACATTTTTCATTTAATTTTAGACCATACACCACCAATGATCAAATGAAATTCAAGTACCATGCTGTTGCAATATGCAAATTATTAATTGTTGTTTCTGATCAGTGCAGATATTTCTTCTGAGTCAGAGGACAAATAACAGCACTATAAGGGCATTAATTCAGTGTAGTGAAAGGAGTGTAATGAATTATAAATATGCATGGGATCTCTCTATTGTGATTAGTCTGCTGAACTTTTGGGAAAGGTGGAACTCCAAATTCCTATTAAGGCCAATTAAACTTAAACTTACCACAGTTTGAGAACCAAAAATGTATTTTTTTGTATAATTCTATGATAACAAATGATACAGTTTGTTTGTTGTCCAACTGTTTTTCTCTTCACAGCAATGTACGACTTATATAAACTAATATGGTTATAGTTCAGGTGATGACTAATCACTAATTTTAATATACATACCCCTGATCTCAGGTTTAATGTCAAATAAACACTCTGTAAATAATCACTCTCTTTTCTGTCCAGCCGTGTGTTCTGGAGTCTTGTGCCTTCGTAATGAAGATCATAGGCCTTGAGATCTACTATGTAGTCAGGTAAGATTTTATCATATTGCACATAATAATAGTAATAATTTCTTGTAGATTCTGAGGCATTGCTGCGAGAATTTTATTGCATTCAGATATAACTCTCTAACTCTCCCAAAAGTATTGGATGAAGCATCATAATATTAGAGATCTCAATTCCAACAGCTCAATGCTGGGGTCTTTAGCTTAACCCACACAGTCTGTACAGTCTGATGGCATGAAGAACAAAGGAGTTTTTAAATCCGTTGGTCACTGACCAGACTTCTTTGCAATGTGTGCAGAGGATGACTGCCATTGTCTTCTTCTCTGTCACTGTCACCAGAGTCCAGCTTCATGTTGACCACTGAGACAGAGTTTACAAATCTGTCTTCAGAGCTAAAAGGTTTAACATTTTTGTTCTATTATTTGTTTTATTTCTACATTATTGGGGCTCCAAGTGGTCCAGCGGGTTAAGCGCTGCCACTATGATCAAGAGTTTGCCGGTTTTAGTCCTGTTCATGCAGCTTGCCATCGGCTATTGGAGCCCTGAGAGAGAGCAAAATTGGCCTTGCTCTCTCTGGGTGGGTAGATGGCACACTCTCCTCACATCACTACAAACGGTGATGTCGATTAGCCCATGGCATCTGTGAGCTGATGTATCGGAACCAAGTCGCTGTGCTTTCCTCCGAGTGCGCTGTGATGCTAATCTGCACTGGTACATCAGCAGCACTTCAAAAAGAGGTGGTGGCTGACTTCACATGTGTTGGACATTTACATGTGAGGAGGCATGTGCTAGTCTTTATTGTCCTGGTGTTGGGATATTACTAGTGATGGGGGCAGTCCTAATGAATGGGTTGGGTAATTGGCCTGTGTAAATTGGGGAGAAAATGGGAAACAAATAAAAATAAAATTATATACAAAAAAAATTCAACAATATTAAATTCACAATGAAAAAAAAAAATCATAAAGAAAACTCATTGAATGAGAAGAGGTGTCTCCAGACATTTGATTGGTACTATATTTTCGGTCCATTAATGGGATGCATATATACTGTGTAAAACTGTGTGCAGTTGAATTGTGGTAAAATATGTATTGTACCTTAATGTGTGTATTTCAGTGGTCAGCTGGAGGGCTCTCTAAAAGCAGCGCTACAGCGGCTGAGCACCCAGCGGAGGTACGAGTTCTGGTCTCAGTATGTGAGGGAGCTGGTTTGTGCTGCCTGTGACGGAGAGGACGGGGGAGTGAGGTCACTGCTTGAGTCTCAGATGCTCATCTCAGCCTGGAGGACCCTGCTCATACTCTCCACCAGTCACGTGAGGACATTTATATTACTGTAATCTCATACCTGTACATCAGTTCTAGAAAAGCAGTAATTACACACATCTTGCTGTGTCAAGTAGGGCTGTGTATTGGCAAGAAAATTGCTATACTGTAGGCAAGGCTATTGTGATTTTTATTTTTTTAATAACATTTTAGGAATGCTCTCATAATATAAAAACACACACTATAATATTCATAAAATTTTTAAAATCCAGTAGTGAAGAGCAGTGCTAGCAAATACAAAATATGCAATGCACAGCAGACAGTTTGACTTTTTCTTGTAAACAAATATTGCCAACAGAATAGGACATTAGGCACAATGGCAGTAGGTTAATGTCAGATGTGGCCTAGAGAGCTAAAAAGCTAACCAGCAATGAGCTGTGGAGACTGTTAGTCCAACAAAAACAAGATAAACACCTTTTAAATACTATAGAAGAAACAATGAATGAGCAAATATCCAAACACTTTTGTCTATATTGTATACGCCGTCCTTATCTAAGTAGATTAGGAAATGCCTGTTGATTGAATTTGTTTTGTTTACATTCGGACTGATATGTTGTCTTTTGTGTGTTTGTATGCATGTGTGCACAGTCTGAAGTAATGCAGATAAAGGAAGACTCGGTTAGAATGAAGCTGTTCATGGATGTTCTGGAGGGCACAAAAGCAGCAGTAAGTGTATCTTGCTATTTAAGGGTGCTTTCACACCTACCTTGTTTGGTCTGGACTTTCAGACTTCAGTTTGCTTCAAACCAATGGAGCAGGTGTGAAAGGGGACATGAACCATAGACCAAAAGACCCGAAAACACTTTTCTAGACTTTTAGATCAAAAACAGGATGTTGATTCACTCTTTAAACATATGAGAGCAAAAACGAATTGGTCTTGTGCCGAACTGAACTGCAGTGTGAAACCAAACTAAACGGACCACTTATTCACAGTGTAACAAAGACAAGAACCTTGGTGCAGACTCTAGACTCTGGTCTGGATTTTCAAGTGTGAAAAAACCCTTACTAACAGTATATGTGTATATTGCCAATCACGTGTTTGTATGTCACTTTGTCAGTTGCTGATGCCTCAGTCTGTAGCATGTCTGCGTCTGGGCTCCATGATGGCCACCCTGCTGCTGATCCTCCTCAAACAGTGGAAGAGGTAGGTGGTGTTTTTCTTATTATGCTTGTGGCAGGGCACCTAATATATCTTTTAACAGTCTGGAATTGTGGGAGTGGACATAATAAATTTAGGGTTGTCAATGTTAAAGCACGCTGTTAATTTGGAATCAGTAACACGTTACTACCATAATCTGCAGTGAGTTTCAAGCTGTAATTTTACTTCTTTAAAAAGATCAAAAATCAAGGAAATCCTACCTAATGGGGCTTTAAATAGCATTTTATCTTTTTTCTTCAGTAATTGTATTGTATTGTAAATGTCTGCAAAGTGTCACCACAAACGTGAAGGGGAGGAAGGAAACGCACTAAATCACAAAAAAAATCCAGTAAAATAAGAATCACATTGTGCTTTAATTGCTACATTAACTCAGAAAATTTCACACATCTTAAATGTAGTGTTTTTTCATTATTTTAAAATGTTTTGCATCCATACTATATGTAAAAACACATACATGGAATTATTATGTAAACAAAACATGTTAAACAAACCAAAATATGTTTTACATTTTAAATTCTTCATGTTGACATTTTCTCAGTCAGGTTTTTGAGGTAGCCACCTAATTGGCTTTTAGTTAACAGCTGTGCTGAACTTGTTAAGGGTTAATTTTCTTGAATTTCTTGCCTCTTTATGTGAACACCAGTTGTGTTGTTAAGAGAGAGAGTTTGTGTAGAGTGAATGGGAAGATTATTGTATATTATTCCATAATAATATAAGAAATACTCAACTAAGTAAAGAAAAAATACTTTAAGAATTGAATGTTGGTCAGTCTGGAAAAAAAAATCAAGAGAAAATGTCATAAATCATTAAATTAGAATTTAAAGAATGGCAGGTACATTGGCTAGAGTTTTTATTGATGATTTAAAAGCATCTCTCTTGCTCTTGTCTCACTTGTTTTTAGTGTGCTGGTGTCGGCTCCTGCTCTGTTGCCGCCCCTCTCTCTGATGCTGGAGAGCGTCCTGCAGGCTGATCAGCTGCTGATGGAAAGAACCAAAGCAAAGCTCTTCTCAGCTCTTATATCTGCTCTACACATTCAGGGCCTTAACGGTGAGTCACGTGTGTTGTTTCATAGCTAGTGTCAGTAATTTGGGTTGATTTGTTCAATTTTTTTTACTACATGATTAAACATGCATAATAGGACACCCTATGAAAACATTTGTCTTTTTGAGCACATTTAGCAGTCTAGATATCTGATCTTCATTTGCACTGTATTGCGAGAAGGGGATAGTGTAACTGAACACATGTACCTGGAGAAATGTCTTGTAATTTTCTAATGAGGGCAATATTAGGACATACCCAGATTTACTACAGATTTATCTTACAATTTAAATTAGATTGAGGTGCAGCATATCAGCTACAGATGATAAAAACATTAGAGAGATTTAAACCTCAGACATCAGTGTGTTTTGATCTTGAATGTGATGTGTAATAATGCCTTAATTCAATTTATCAGGTGGAGAAATTACCCAGCTACCCCAGCTGCTTCTGTGTGTATGTGAGACAGTCCAGGATGAAGCCCTGGCGTTGATTGACAGCACACGGCACATGACAAAGAGAGACGAGGTCCAGGAAGACAGCATGGAGACGGATGCGCCACGCAATGTGCAGAAAGACCAGCGAGACTCGGTCTGTGTGTGTAAATGTGTAGCATAATGAGCCCATGGGTGCATCTCATTTGCATACTATATAAGGAACAAGTAGTTTTTTAGTATGATCATTGTGGTATAGATAAAAGTTTCTGTACTAGGGATTATACTCATATATCCACCATACATATTCACAACTGGTCTTTTTTTTTTCTGTGGCAACAGACACTTTTATCTCACGTTGCAATATAAAATGGCTACTCATGTTTTTTAATAGTATTAGGGGAAAAAAAGCTTGAGAACTTGACATGCATTGGCATCTATCCTGTCATTAGAAACTAAGACTAATATTAATAATTTGATTTAACCTGCCAAACCTGCACTTTTTTTAGAATTAATCAGTAATAAATGTGACTGAAAACTGGAATGCTGTAGCCATTTCACACACTCAATCACAGGATTGTGTTTTGCCCATTCCTCGCCAGCCCTGAGTCTCACGCAGGTTGCCAGATTTACACACCGCAACAAGCAACCAGGAGTGTGGAAATGGGACTGGGGGAATTGCTGGGGTAGATTTAGAGGATAAAACCTACAACAATTTTCCTGACGTACCACACATTTTGAGTGAGAAAATACTGTCTGAGGATCCGCGGACAAGAGCTGCCAGTAATCAAACTTAAGTTTTCTTAATATCTGATAAAACATCCTGACGACCATCAAACCACTCACACTCCCTGACCTGTACTCCTCTGTTTTGTTGTTTTTTCATCCTTCGCTCCACCCATTCCACTATGCAACCATTTTGCTTAACCTAGTTAATTATTAATATCGTTCGCAATATTAGAGATGATTGTCAACAAAAAACAAAAGCAGCTCTTGCTAGTTAAATACTGATTTCCTTGTTTCTGCTCCTCAGGTGTGTGTGTTGGCTCTGCACCTCTCTAAAGAGCTGTGTCGGGCTGATGAGGATGGTGAGCAGTGGCTGCAGGTGATGAGGAAGCTGCCAGTTCTGCCTTCGGTTCTGAGTGCGCTAGAGCTCAGCCTGCGTTCCAAACAAAACCTTTACTTCACTGAGGCGGCACTGCATCTGCTGCTCACCCTCGCTAGAACACCACAGGTACCAGACTCCTGATCCAGTACTCTGTTTGTTTTTATTGTAGCACTAATTACATCAAATTCTCAACACATTCAAAAACATACTTAGTCAACAGTGATCATGCCTGTGTTGATCTTTTGGGTCTATAGGGGGCAGCAGCAGTAGCAGGTGCTGGAGTGATTCAGAGCATCTGTCTCCCTCTGCTCAGCGTGTATGAGGGTCCAGCTAATGGAGCCACACAGGTACAGGTCTATCTATCTATTTTACTTTCTCTTCTTTTTTTAAGATGAACATTTTGTCTAGTTTTGACCAATTACAAAATAGAAAAAAATAAGGTGAAGTTACAGTAATGATCAGGTTTAAAATATCATTACATGGTTCAGATCATGTTCTTGTCTGTGAAAGAAAAAAAGTCTAATAATAAGCCACTCCCTCAAACAAAATCAAATCGGTCCTGGGTGTGAACTAGTGTGTCCAGGGTAAATGTAAAAAGCAGAAGTCTCCTCCAAGATTCAAATCCTTTCTAGATCAGAGCAATCTGATACACATGATTAAGGAGTGGCTTAATACATACATTTCCAGACCTTTGGAATTTGGGTTAACCACATTCAGTTTCCACCTGGATACTGGCCTTTTTGCTCTTAAAGATACAGTACTGTGCATAATTTTTAGACACCACAGCAAATTGCACTAATCCATTTATCTCAACAATGGGTGTTTTTACCTGAAAAAAGCACCACATAGGATTTAAACAGATGCAAATAAGCATACAAACAGTAAAATTAATTTTTAACCAAGTATGTTATATCCTGTGATCCAAGCTGAAGAACAAAGCTCGCCTGATTTACCTAATTTACCATTTACCAAACCAGGTGTTAATTTGATGAGAACTAAAAAATAACTCTATTAATCTCAGATTAGGAGAGATTAGGAGATGTTTTAGGGAAAACAGTGCTGTTAAAGCACTGCTTTTTGTAAAATTGCTGTTTGTATTTGTTGTAATGCTAGTGTTTTACTGAGCTAATAAACACTTACTTCAGAGATAAGAAGCTTTTTCATTCTGAAAATCCCACAGGTGCCTAAAACGTGTGCACAATACTGTTAATTTCCGTGTTTTCAGTGAATAACATTTATGTTGTTTGCAGTTGAAACAATATTATTTTATTCTAATTTACAAAAAACCCTCTCTCTCTATCTCTATCTCTATCTCTCAATCAGGCATTCGCCCGTAAGCCCCTAGATGCACCCTGCTGGCCAGGCGTGTATCGTCTCTGTCTATCTCTTATGGAGAGTCTGCTTAAGACGCTGCGCTACAACTTCATCAATGAGGCTCTTGACTTTGTGGGTGTTCATCAGGAGCGTATTCTTCAGGTAGGACACTCGGTACTGTCCAATATACCGTATTTTTCGGACTATAAGGCGCACCGTATTATAAGGCGCACGATGAGTGAACAGTCTATTTTTAGTGTTAGTCCATACACAAGGCGCACTGGATTATAAGGCGCACTAAATGAAACTTTATTTATATCAGTAACAATAACTCTGAGCAATAAATCCTTCACAATATCTGTGAAAAATAACAACATCTCTGAGCAATAAATCAACAAGCACAGCAAGTACGTATTACTCCGCGACGCTCCTGACAACGGTAGCCGCAACGCTCCGACAGACCATAATATTATGTTGAAGCACAGCAAGTACGTATTACTCCGCGACGCTCCTGACAACGGTAGCCGCAACGCTCCGACAGACCATAATATTATGTTGAAGCACAGCAAGTACGTATTACTCCGCGACGCTCCTGACAACGGTAGCCGCAACGCTCCGACAGACCATAATATTATGTTGAAGCACAGCAAGTACGTATTACTCCGCGACGCTCCTGACAACGGTAGCCGCAACGCTCCGACAGACCATAATATTATGTTGAAGCACAGCAAGTACGTATTACTCCGCGACGCTCCTGACAACGGTAGCCGCAACGCTCCGACAGACCATAATATTATGTTGAAGCACAGCAAGTACGTATTACTCCGCGACGCTCCTGACAACGGTAGCCGCAACGCTCCGACAGACCATAATATTATGTTGAAGCACAGCAAGTACGTATTACTCCGCGACGCTCCTGACAACGGTAGCCGCAACGCTCCGACAGACCATAATATTATGTTGAAGCACAGCAAGTACGTATTACTCCGCGAGGCTCCTGACAACGGTAGCCGCAACGCTCCGACAGACCATAATATTATGTTGAAGCACAGCAAGTACCGCATTACTCCGCGAGGCTTCTGACTATAATAGCGTGTTGTGCCGAATTCGGTGAATAAAACGGTTTTAAAACAGAGATAAAGATTGGATAAGTTTCATTTCTGGATGAAGTGATTTCCAGCGCTGTTTGGATATAACTGTGGATTACAGGAGACTGGATTGATGGATTCTCTTTAGTCTGGACGCGTTTTGAAGGTAGGACCTGTGGCTGAGCGCGGGTGTGTGTTCGGGGTGGCGGCAGTGACCGGAGGTTACCCCAGGACAAAAGGAGAGCCTTTTATTACTGGAAACATGCGCTCTGACGCAGCTCTAATTCATGAAACATACATCCTACAGTAAAAGCACAGTTCTGGAATCCGGAGAGCCAGACGGTTCGAATGGTGTATGACATGACCGCATTCGATGAAATATGGACGAACGATAAACGCAAATATGAGAGTTATGAATTATTAAAATCATAACCAAGGCATATTTCGCCCTAAATGTTTATTTTCTGAAAGGATATTCCGCTAAATAGGCTAAATAGCTCAAAAGCAGAGATTCTAAGCTTTAAAATGGTATATTGGATGTCTATATTGAACCTGTAACTGTTCATAACTATTCAGAAACACAGCCAGTTATGAAATATTAAATATTTCTGGCCCGCCGGTGGGCCAGCGCGTGTTAAGAGGTTAACTTTACTTAGAAGTGGGCGCTAAAAAGAAACAGTTTGTGCTATTACCCCAGAACGGGTGGAAAGGAAAGTTTACCGGCACCTTGTTCTGGCCACGGAGCTACAGTGGAAACTAGCTACCCTGAACCACAGCCGAGAGGCAGTACGGCAGTCAAAGGTAACCGCGCGCTAGCCCAAGAGGGGGATCTTTTTCTGGCGTGGGTGAGGAATTCTGCACAACAGAGCGCCGTGTACCACATAAAAATCGAGGTCAGTAAACACAAGCAAAATCCATACACAAGGCGCACTGCATTATAAGGCGCAATGACGATTTTTGGGAAAAAATAAGTATTTTAAGTGCGCCTTATAGCCCGAAAAATACGGTATGTGCAAATATTTGTGGGCACCCCTTTTAATAAATGCATTTAACTACATTAAGATGCACCTGTTGCTGTTCCAGTGCACGCACACAGCTGATCTAGTCCCTGTAGAGCAACAAAAGAGGACTGATTTATTATTACAGCAACCTGTGGGAGCATTAGAACCTCAGTAAAACTAAGCCATTATTAACCCTCCTGTTATGGTTATTTGTCAGGAACCAGTAGTGTTCCTGGGTCAGTTTGACCCGGTGCATGTTTAATTATTAAGTTGTCTGAAACCAAAAAATTACTTTTAACTATTTTTTTCTAGACCTTAAAACTTTAAAATGGGTCAATTTGACTCATAACATAACAGGAGGGTTAATCAAGTTCTTAACAAGGAAAGAGAGTGTTATATATGCAAAGCAACAGGAGCTAGTTGAGTAAAACAGACAGTGAAAGTGAATAAATGAGGGTGCTCATTTGCATCTAAAAACTATATCATGGACTGCATGCAATAGTTATTGGGTACATGTTTGGAAGTTTCATGTTAACCCTTTATGTTAATTTCTGAAAGGGTTAAATCAAATGGCTTAGTGATGGGATAATTTTTTTTTAAATGCTGGTATTTAATATCTCTTACTGCTTACTGTTTATTTGTGCATTAGTTCAGCTGTTAAGTGTGTTGTTAATGTGTGTGTTGTTAATGTGTGTGTTGTTAATGTGTGTGTTGTTAATGTGTGTGTTGTTAATGTGTGTGTTGTTAATGTGTGTGTTGTTAATGTGTGTGTTGTTAATGTGTGTGTTGTTAATGTGTGTGTTGTTAATGTGTGTGTTGTTAATGTGTGTGTGTTACAGTGTCTGAGTGCAGTACGAACAGTGCAGTCTTTAGCGTGCTTGGATGAAGCAGATCACACAGTGGGCTTCCTGTTACAGCTCTCCAGCTTCTGCAAAGAGTGGCAGTTCCACCTCCCTCAGTTACTCAGAGACGTGCAGGTACTCTTACACAGACGTTCATCCATATAACATGCACACAGTACACAATTCCAGAATAGCACCCCAGTGGGAATTCTGTCAGCACACCAGTACCAATACCCTCGTTATAGAATGACCTTGAGTATATTGTTATATAGTTATATAGTTTGGCTTTTATCACTTACTACTTTGTTTTATTATCAGATTATTTAGGGTAGTGTCTCAGGTGATCACACTGAGAGTTTAAAACTAAGTGTTATATAATTGAACTTGAAATACACACATTGTCAAAATGATAGTCGCACCTTCAAGGAATCAGCTGACAGGAATGAAACTTGGAGGACCCTTAGGCAGACTATCATATGACACATCTTCAGTCTTTGGAAGACAACAAATGAATGTATGTGGAAGACATGTGACAACAAACCAGGTATCTAGGTGTGGGTGCAATTTCTTATAAAACCAGATCACCTTTGGTCTTCGTTACAGGCACTTTGAAAACCCAACGTTAATAAGGTCCTCCTGCCAGTTCCAACAGCACAGTGCTCGTTCACCTACTGCTGTCTTTTTATGAGCTCACTTTTAAACACAGATTATTCCCATTGCAATCTGCATTGAAAATGTGTGGGATGCTACTGAGCGCACTAGTAACTAGTGCTGTAACAATACATCGATCTGTATCGATACATCGATACAACTATGAACGATACGATGCATAGATTTGATGTAAAAACATCGATGCATGTGTTTTTCACGTGCGTTTAACCGGTTACTGCAGAAGTGCCGTCTTGCGGGTCGCCAGCGGCCTGTTCTGACCATGTAAAGTAGAATGCTTCAAATCGTCAAATATTCTAAACAGAGCGACCAACTAACCAACTTATATTCATTAGTACTACTTTAACTACCTGCATGCAAATTTACAACCATCAACATGAAACCAGTCGCCAGAAATCTCCAACTGAAAACACCCTGTTTTTTTACATTTGTTTACATGAGAAACACGCCTCCCCAACAAAATAGCCTTATAAAATATTATTAGTATACAAAATAACATCAGATTATATTATAGAAAATTCACTTACTATCACAGCATCCACAATACAGCACTGAACCGCAGATAAAATATCCAAAAAGTCCTTTATTCGCCTGTTCACTGCTCCTTGCTTGCTTTAGTTTCAGCACAGCCGCAACATCATATTCTCAAGCTCCTAGCGACCACACATGCAATGTTTTTACTTAAAGTTGTACGTGAATACAAAGCTAAGGGTGTCTTCTTCTAGATTCTGTGTTTTTTATTGGTCCACAAACAACTACTTTTCTTGAGTGACAACTAGTAACACCCCTACTAGTAACACTATGAACACGCCTTA
Organism: Astyanax mexicanus; assembly: GCF_023375975.1. NCBI lineage: Eukaryota > Metazoa > Chordata > Actinopteri > Characiformes > Acestrorhamphidae > Astyanax > Astyanax mexicanus. The sequence goes on along the minus strand of NC_064424.1, from coordinate 26,855,419 downwards.
CACAAAATTTTCAGGAATATTCAAACTGAATGGGATGGATTATCACTGGACACCATTAGGAAGCTTAACAACTCTGCTATGCTGAGACGTTGTGTTTAACATTATACACTATTTCTGTACGTGTAGCTCAGTAAATATCACCTAGAGCTGCCCATATCAAGCTAAATATGAAACAATTTATTGTTCTTGGTAACCTTTTTATATTCCTTCATAATTGCAATCTGACACTTTAGCCTTCTGGGTGCAACTATTTTTCCAACCATTAATTTGTTGCTGAGTGTACATCTGTGTTTCAGCCTTCACTACAGTCCTGTCATGTTATCTCATTTCACAGGTGAATCTGTGTTACCTGTGTCAGACATGTACATACCTCCTCCACAGCAAGAAAATGCTCCACCATTACCTCCAGGTGAAAGCTCCATACACACAAAGCACATATACAGTAGAAGTGTTGCAGCATGTTGATATTTCAGTTATCAGTGTTGTGATATGTTTTCCAAAACTGTTATGTTTCTCAAAAACACAGAATTGGATATTATTAAATAGTTTACATAAAAACATTTGGTGTCGGACAGTAGTTTGATTTGTGTTGTGTTTAAGCTAGTTGTGCTAGATATCAGTAGATGTCCCACTGTTATTGTTTATATTTGTTCATCAAAAATATAAAAAGACTGACTTTTTACACTATTATTATTATTACACTATTATTACAGGTTACTTCCCAATTTTACAAAAATCAATATATTGTCATGCAAACAGTATTGCAATATATAACTCTTGTAGTATGAATGAATATTAAATCACCATGTTTTTGCCAGTACTCAACCCTAATGTGCAAACGTTTGCTTATTGATTGTAAATGTAAAAGTGAGAAATGGAATTCCTGCATTTTATCTAAATTGCAATTAATGTTATAGATTTAAAAATCCTGCACAACACACTGCGATATACTGAGGAATTAAACAGTACTCAGAGTCCCTGAACCCCACAGCATATTGATGCCTTGCTTGTAATAACAACTGCTGTTGTTAATAGAGAGTTTGATAGGGCACAGTGTGTCTGTTGTGTTCTTTAACTAAGTATTAAATGCTATAATTCCTAATAAATTGCCTGAACATTAAGGCTGGGTTTTTTAAACATATTTCTTTCCTCTCAGGCAAAGAACGGAGATTCTCTACCTCAGGGATCTCGCCCTCAGCGGGTTCTCCCGCCCACCTCCAAAGAGCAGACGCAGGGTGGAGAGAGAGACGAGGCGGAGTCTAAAGCCTTGCAGGCGGTGCAGTGCAGCCTTCTGAAGATTCTGAGCAAAACACTGGCCACCTTACAGCACTTTACACCAGACTGCTGCCAAATCCTGCTAGACCAGGTAAAGAACAGCTGGAAGTTGTTAGAAGTTAAGTATTGGTACAAAAGTCTGATCCACATCTCTAGTCTGACTGTAATAACTGGTGTAAAAGCCACTTGTAAAATCCAGAGCAAGAGGTGTGCAATACAAGGAGCATTTTCACAGCTGTAATTGGTTTCTATGGTCCGGATCAGATGATAAGTTTTATGACTATTTTGAATTGTTTATTTGGAGTGATTTGCATGAGCTAGAAATAAATATGGAGAGAAGGTTCTGTGTTCCAGAGTTTGCTGCTGCACTTTCAAACACAGTATTTACTACGTGGACTGCGCTGCTCTTCCAATTTAAAACAAATCTAAAAAAGAAAAGAAATGGATCAGTTTGGTATTTAAAATTGTTTGTGTGAAAGTACACAGTACGCACAGTACTCGGTGTCAAGTGCTGCTTCGACCAAGACAAGCGATGTCCACGCTGTTACAAATTCATAATTTTTGTTTTTAGGACAATTCTGGAAATTAGGGTCTGGAAAAGCTATGGAATTTAGAAATTTCAGATGTGTAGGATCCTATATTGACATCCTTCACTTATTGAATATTGGATGGACAGTGCCAATCCACTTAACAATCCAGATTTCAGTCCAGTTTCCGCTGAACCATAAACCTGCGGAGAAGATAATGCAACAACATGAATACAAGAATGGCGCTGAGCATTGCTGCTGAGTCGCAAGCTCCCCATAACTCCAGTAGTTTTATTTTTTTATTCATGTTTGTACATCACTCTTATTGCACTAAAAGTTGCTCGCACCTTTATTTATTTCAGTTTATAGTACTATACTACGTGTGTAGTGTATGTTTATCCACACCATTATGTGCAGTGATCAGATCAGATTTGCTTGTCAGGACATCACAAGCGTATCTGAGCTGCTGTGTTAAAGAGGTCGGCATCAGTAACTAAGCTTTGGTGCTCTTATTTGATGAGGTTGTATTGTTGAAATATGATTAGAGTGTGCAAACTGAGACACATGCAATTGCATTTCAAACCACTGCCAAAAGGTGTGGTCTGGATTGGATTTTGTGTGGATTCTGTTGGTCCAGATGATCAAAAATCTAGATACGCCAAACTCAGATTTGGGCTAACGGTCTGAACTTAGTCTTTATTCACTGACATGAGATACAGATGTGTTCTAATGGCCACTGCATTGTTTGTGTTCTGTGTGTGTGTGTTAGTCTATGGACCTTGCGGAGTACAGGACTCTGTTTGTGTTGAGCTTTACTACACCTGCCTTTGACTCAGACGTCGCACCGTCATTTGGAACTCTGCTGGCCACCATTAACGTGGCGCTGAGCATGCTGGGAGAGGTAGTGTTCCAGTTTGCTGTTCATTTATATATTTTACAATCTGTTTGTGTTTATGCAAGTATACATTCATATATATATATATATATATATATATATATATATATATATATATATATATATATATATATATATATTTTGTTGTTGTTGTTTAGATCGAGAAGAAGAAGGAGCCAGCTGTCTCCTCAGAAGAAACACAAGCACTGAAGTAAGAAATCTTTACCTGTAAAACATGGTTGGTCTGTTTTCTAGTCCTGAATGTGCCCTTAATCTGTGTTTAAACTACTTTCCTGTCTGTTTCTTTATACATGTTTTTAAGCCCTGCTTGTTTCTGGTCTTGTTCAGGTCACTGCTGATGTTCTCAATGGAGAACTGTTTCTATGTGCTGATCTCTCAGGCCATGCGCTGTCTGAAGGATCCAGCTGTTCTTCCTCGTGACAAACAGAGAGTCAAGCAGGAGCTCAGCTCTGAACTGGTGAGTCTATTAGATTTACTTTTTATGCTCCACAGTTTGTACAGACACTTTACTCACATGCAGCACTTTACTGATTTCCTTGCTTGATCAGACTTATTAAACCTGGTAATAAACTGCTGAATTCAGAAATTCAGCCACACAGAACGGGAGCTACTCATATCTGATCTACATGGTCACTAGGATCCTGACATATAAAAGGCATTATTCTGGTGTGTAGCAAACAGTGAGATGCACAGCCTAGCCTACACCGAATTAGCCTATAAAGTACAGTATTAAACTAGCCCTATCACAGTGAATACGTTATTGACTTATCATACAGTAAATTAACATGACCTAAAAAGCTTTTTTTGCTGACTTTCATAAATGAAATTGCAGAACGACTAACGCATCAGTAACAGTGATTACATAAACAGTGACAACATTGGTCGAAAAAAAGTACATATCTCAAACTATTATTAATTAAATGTTCTTAAATATTTATTAATTGTTGTTAAATGTGTAATTGTACTATCTAATGGCCGTTAAATGACAATTGTTTGTTAATCTTGCACAGTATGTCATCCAACAAAAATGTATTAATCGTTACAGGCCTACATAATCATCTCCATGTGTTAAGTGATGTTTAACCAAAAAAAAAACAATCTTTATTTGCATATTATGTTTTATTAGTGCTGTCAAGTGATTTTAAAGAAATCTGTGCTTAATGTGTAATGTGTAATGTATAATGTTTAATGCTAAATGTATCACAATCATAACCTTTTGTTAAAGTATTTTAAACTAAACAAGTCATTTAATTTTTAAGTCTATTAAAAATAACCGTTTTTGACTTAAAAGCTCCCTGTTGTGAACTTACTTAGTAAAAGATACTGTATATCTTATAAAACCAAGATGCACCTTTATTCAGCTAAACATTACAAAACTACTATAGAAGATTATATTCAGGAGATTCTAGGCTACTCAAATACATCTTAAACAGTAATTTAACTCAAATACATTAATAGCTGGAATATGTTATATTGCTCTGTAATAATAAAATATACCAGCCCTGCTTAAAAATGAGACACAAATATTAAGAGTTTAGATATCTGACCATATTTTGATCAAAAGTTTACTTAAATTCCAAATAAAATAAAACAAAATAGCTCCTAAAACAATTGTTCTTTATTATTGTTCTTATAGGTCTTTTATTAGCCATTATAGTTAGGAACTAACTGGCTATGCTGTTTTCCGAGCTGAATTAATGGTTGATGTTTGATAATAGCAGGAATAGAGCATGTTAGCCGATGCTAACTGTTTTCCGAGCTGAATTTGTTGATCTTTGAACTATAGCACTGGGTCAAAGGGGGCCCCAATGAAGCCAATTTAATGTGTTAATTTTCCTAATGTTATTTTTCTGTTTTAATTTGACAGCTCTAATATTCATTAATCAAATTTTCCTTTTCATGTGTTGCAGAGCACGCTGTTGACCACGCTGTTCCGTTTTTTCCGCCGTGGGTCCCCCTCCTCCCCGGCCAGCGGCCTGCTGCCTTCCCCTCAGACCAAACCCACCACCCCAGGAGCTAAAGTTACACAGGAAGGCCAGGAACCCTTCATCCAGCTGGTGCAGGCCTTCGTACGGCACGTCCAGCGCTGAGGGGGGGCACAGGTTCACACACATATATACGTTTTCTGTACATACATTCATCTATACATTCTGCGTTACACATGCTCTAATGCTCGTTTAAAACAGCTACCGACCCATCACAGATTTAAGGGCCCTGAAATCAAAATGAAGAATTGCTTTTTGAATCTTCTGCATTTTGATTCACATAAAAATAAAGCACATGTTCACTGTGATGTTCTCCATGTGGAACCAATAAGAACCATTTTTCAGTTTGATGAGGGACCGTTGTTTTTCTTCCACTGGGGTGCCAAAGCATAACTTCAAGTCCTCAAGACCTCGCCTCTCTGATCCATACACATTTATTTAAAATAAAAACAGGACTTTGCTTCTTTGGATGTGGATCTACATTGAGGAATGTAATTACAGAGTGTTTACTGTGTTTTTACATACACAAACATATCAGCTGCACTGTGGGCTCAGAAGAATACATAATAACATAATAAGGATGAGGGCCTATTGTCAGTCTTGCAGTTGTTGTACTTTGCTTAAATATAAACTATTTATGTGCTGAATTTCTCTTGTAACTGAACATCATGCGTTTGGAAAATGTATTGTTGGTAAAAAAAAAAATACAAGCTTGATTTGGATTTTGTTACATTGTTTGTTTTTGGTCTGTTTCATTTTGGTTCCACACTGCAGTTAATTTTACTAAAGTGCTTAATTCTGTCATCACATATATGTGCTTCATCTCCCTATACTTTACCCTAAAGACATTTACATACACGTGCGTAGTCTGTAGTACTGTTGGCAGATTATTTGAGTAGTCATGTAAACAGCTTATTCTGATTTCTTGGATCAAAGCAAGATTCTAGAAGTCTGATAAGGAGAGCTGAACTTTAGCTCAATAATCATATTTCTCAGTGCATGTTTTCTCACTCTTCACTTTCTGCACATGCGTGTAAACAGACAGTGATCCCAAAATTAAACAAGCATCATTTAACGTCGCACCAGAGAGATGGTGACCAAACGTTCTGGAGCGACACTGAATCTTAAGGATTTAAATGCAGATCACTGACAAACTCTGACGTTCTGCAGGAATCAGATTAAAGCCCAATCTGGACGGGATTCATTTCTCAGGGGGACGTCTGTGAAAAATATTTCACACTTCTACTAAGTGATAAAACTCCTGCATCCCGACTGCAATTGAAAAAACAGGAGGACCAGTCACATGACATCGCCTTCAGTAGCTCCTCCATTTATACTCATTGTTGCGTTTATGTGGATCTCTGTGGAAAAGCGCACCCAAAGTGTAATTACGGTGTGTAAAATACCAGAGGACCACAGAGTTCAAAAACAGTAGGCAATCCAGCCTGTAATTTTCTCAGAGGACGTCTGAGAAAAAAACACATACATAATCGTTCCAGACGAGAATAAATCCCGTCCAGATAGGGCTAAAGAAGTGTATGTGAACACAATGTCTGGTGTGTAGAATGGCGTCAGTTGGGCAAGTGACCTTTTCTGTCCCCCTACCAGAATTAATCCTCATTTCAGAGCATGTTTCACCCAGCAGATTGAGCATGAGAGATTAGCCTTGCTTTTCTTTTGTTAAATAATCTACAGTTACAGTAGATACAGCAGTATGTGGCATGTGTGCGCAAGAAGGGAAGTGCACTGGTGCCTTTTCTTCTGTTGTTTAATAGTTTATGAAAACGTGCCTAAACTTTATGTAATTGTTCTGAAAGTCTGAATTTTTTTTTTTTTTGGTCAAACCAAATTTTGCTCTTTTGTTGTAAACGGAGATGCAAAAATGTTTTTGTCTGAAACAGAACAAAATGAAACATTTATACTAAACACAGTTTTTACATATTTTAAAATAAAATAAACTTACATTATTTTGTTAGAGAAAACATTGAGATAGGACTTAACCCTTTCAGACACTGCATCCATTGCAATGGACATGATTTATATTCTTTTTTTAAAGTTTTGTTGCACATAACACTATTTGAAAGCTGTTTGTTGTTCATCAAAATACGCCAGCTATTTAGGGATGGTTTCTGAAATAAAAAAATTAACTATAAGAAATTACACATAGGCTTCCAATGCAATGGAAATCCATCTATCTTACTTTTTTTCCATCACTAGAGAAAATTCAGGTCTGAAAGGGTTAAATGAGACAGTAGAACTGTTTAGTATAAATCAGTATAACTATTGTTCAGACAAATGTCAATATTTTTGTTTGCCAAATATTTGCTTTATCACTACTTTTCACAACTGCTGTTTAGGTTCGGACCAAACTGAAAGGTCTAAAGAACTCTACAGCAGATTCTGTAATTGTCTGATACGCATTTAAATAACTTTTATCATGCAAGTGCCAACAGTGAAACACCACCACATTTCTAATATACTCTGTATTCTGCAGGGCTGCTGTAGAACCAAATAAACACACATAAGACACGCCTCAAAGAACATCCAAGAGACCAGAGCATCCTCAGCTTGATGCAGCCCTGTTTGCTTCAGGCCTCGAAGTGAACGTGAGGAGAGCACAGCTTCCTGTCTTACACTGAGCTCTCTAAGCCTCTGTTTATAACCAGGTCAAATTATTCTAGGTGTTTTCCAGTTTCCACAGGCCTAGTTTTATAGGCTGGTTTCTGTGAAATCCAGTGCAGTAGCTTAATTGGTGCTGGTTAAGCTCTTATTTCACTAAAGGTGAACTCTGTCTGATGTTAACAATCCAGTAAAGTGAAATAAATAAAATAAAAGAGACATTTCACACCTCTGCCTCCAATGCAATCTGTATCCTAGCGTTTATTTACCACATAAAACATTTTTCACTGAAAAAATGCTTGTAATAGTCTTTTTTTTTCCGGGAACTCCTCATGTAGTGATATCAGTCTGTTTGTATTGTTTGATGTGTATATTGTATTGTATGTGCTTCTGTTATTATGCTTTCCAGCTACTAAATATTATGCTTTTTATATTATAAAAGTGGATATTTCATCGGAATGCCAATATTTCTACCACCTGAAATGATATTTTTGACATTGTAGTTTGTTTCTACAATAAAATAAAGGATTTAGAGGTTCTCTTCTCTCAGCTGTTGTTTTTAATATGGGTGTTTGGTTGAATGACAAATACTCTATTTCTTTTGAACCTTCATTACAGCAGGTTCCGTTCTTTGCAAATAGTGGATTTGTGCATCTGCCTGCGCTTTGTGTGAAACTCAAAACTCAACTCAACACTCAGGAACTCAATAAGGACTGACTAGGGATGAGTGCATGAGGCACTAATGCACATCACTCTGAGACACAGTGTGCAAAATACTAAACTATTTATAAACTATTTACATTCCTCATGAAGACCCCACACACTCAACCTCCTCAGCGACCTGGAAGAACTAGAGGAATTCATCCACCAGGGTTATCAGCAGCTCTCAGAACCAGGACAAAGATGAAACAAACACCTCATTTACCTGGGCTGTGTAAAATACTGTGTAATCTGATGTTCTGACAAGTTGTGCTACCTTGTCAAACCGTGCTTCCCTATTGAATATTTAAAAAGTAAAAATACAAAACAAAAAAGAAATTGGACAAAAATGCTCCCAGCAGAAGCTTAGGTAGGATATTTGAATTTGCTAAGTCGCTGTAATGTTACCAGGTTATGGTAATTTAGTTGAATTTATTTATTTATTGCTTAAATCTTTTTTTTTTTTAAATAAATGCAATTTACAGTTCTGTTATATTCATGCAGGCTGTTTAATACACCCAACGAAAACTGAATTATCAAGAAAAACATATGAAAACATTACATAACAATATGGGTCGCCACATGCCTTAAGAAGCGCCTAGTGAAGTGCTAACCGTACACTACACAACTTTTAAAAGACTCTGAAAACTTAACAGAACTAAAGTCTGACACTCTCTCACACCTAAAGACAAATCACAGACTTTTTACTAACAGGCTGGTTATCACAGGTTCACACTACACCATTTTGGGCCAGTTTTTTAGTCGCCGAAAGTTTTTCGTTGATCGCCGACAAAACCTCGGCGCTCGCGCTGTCGCTCAGTATGAACTACTGAAAGACGTTCGCCGATCCGCCGACGAGTCGCAGACGCCCGGTGTTCTGTTTATTTTATATAAAGCTATGGCCTGAGAAATCACCATATACCTAAGTAACAAAGTATTATTGTTAACGAAAACGAACGAAATAACGAAAACTGAAAGTGAAAGTTCTCCTTAACTGAGACTAATAAAAACAGTCATTAAAAAAAGAAAACGAACTGAAATTACAGATTTTCAAATTACTCATTTTCGTGTTTGTTAATTTATTTATAAGCGCTGTTTTCACTACAACAGTTGGGTGGTGTTTCTGCTCGCAAAGCGGAGCCGAATTCTGCGAGAAGGGTATAGCTGCTGCCTGGAGCACCTCCAAAGGGGAGGAACATACCTCCAAACAGGCGGAGCCTACCTCCAAGTAGGATGGTGCTTGGTGCTTGTAAATTAAAATCCCAAAGGTTAATTAATTAATCTATTTTGTTTGTTAAATGTTTATTTAACATTAATTAAATTAATTAATTAATTTATTTTAAATGCATTTTCTAAAAGTCTAAAAGCACGTTGTGCACATTGCAACCACATTTTATTTATTTAAAACTTGTAAACATTTGCCATGCTGTGAATTTTTCAAATTATAAAATAGTAAAGATCTAAATAATAATAGCAGTTGTTTATTCATAGTCAATAATGTTATACATACATACACACTACACGTATTTTATTATATTGACATTTAAGAAATATAAATAATCATTAATTGTTGTCTAACATATTTATTGACATCCATGAGCCTTTTAATCACGGAGGACTTTTTTGTGGCATTCGGCAGAGAAATTGAGCTGTGTTGAGTGAGGTCTCCCTGCCTTACGATGTAGACTTTTATATAATATCATATAATATAATATGATATAATATAATATAATAGTACATTCTATATAACATTAAATTTGATGTAATAGTAATAACAATCACGGAAGACTTTTATTATGACATTCGCCGGAGCCGTGGTGAGAGAGGTCTCGCGCACAAACGCGCTCTCGAGCCATATACTATTGGTGGACCTCCCATTTGGCGGTAAGCACTCTTTGCAGGTGCTCCAGTCTGCAGCAATACATACTTGAGACGGCCGGCAGGGCCGCCGCTCTGCATACGCAGACAACGCAGCCAGCGTTAGGCCTCAACCATTTTGCAGTTGCAGGGAGCCAAATTGACTGAGAATGAAATGTGTTGAAATTATGACATTATTAAATTTAAAACCCAATGTGAATTATTTATGATACGCTCATCTTTTTTGTCTTTAAACGTTGCATGGGGCACCTACTCCACTACTTAAAAGCGGCACGTTATTATTTTTGTGCATAATATAATGCCCCCACCCCTATTGCCTGAAATGGCACGGCTCGGTTTGCTCTGTTGGTTGTTGCCAGATGTCACATTGTCCAGTCAAATAAATAATCAAAAAATGCATGGAGGCGCTAAATCTTGCGCATGTTTAACCATTTTTAAAGTGTATGTGGCCATTCTATACAAAAACTCGTCCAGTGCAATATTTGTGTAAGTTAAAAACTTAAAATAAAATAAACAAATAGGATGAAAATCGTAACTTATCTGGCAACCTTAGTCCTAACTAAAGTAGCAACGCTACTTGAGTTTGGCAGGAGACAAGTTCACAGCGCGAAGTTGCTACTAAATGGTAATTCAACTATGAAGCGACGGTTTGAGTCTGGAGCTGAAAAGAAGAAGAAAAAGAAGCAGAAAGATGAGGCCCATGCATCCCTTTCTGGTGAGTAACTTCGATGTTAAAGGTTTAAATAGTTTTGATTACTTCATGTTCAGTGGTGTTGCCTGAGCTAGTTACGTTGGCTTTGCTGATTTGGTAGCTTTAAACGCTTAACTAGAAACTAATCTGGGTATTGCAAGGCATGTGGCACGTTTGCAAATAGTAGTAGTGTAGTTTGAAGATTTTTAGTGACTGATTAATAAACAGAGTAGCCTACCTATTGACTAATGCCGTCAGTGCACTATCCAAATGGTCTGTATGACAGCAGGATCAGACAGCTCTATAGATTTTGACAGGCTGATATAAATACACCACGAATATAAACGATAATTTCATAACCTTTAAGGCTGGCTTGTGTAAATGACGTGTCCACTGCTTAATGCATTTGTTGTTCATTGTATTTATTTTATTATCATGAAGTCTTTATCATATTATTATCATGATGTCTTTATTTATTTGCATAATTATTTGTTCATAGCTCATTTTGTTTGGAATCGACAGCATTTTTATTTAAGTAATTTCTAATGCTGGTGTTAAGAAAGTTATTTATTATTTATACATTATAAATAGTACTCTTGTGCTGTTCTTCACGGTTATTGGCCTTACTTATAACGTTGTAAATATTCACAGTTACATGTGTAATTTTAATAAATAGTAAAATTTTGAGTAAACCTTTTGTGTTTGTGTGTGTGTGTGTGTTTTTTTTTTTTTTGCGGGGGGCGGGCTCGGCTCCCTGACAAGTTATGCTTAGGGCCTCCAAAACCTTAGCAGCGGCCCTGACGGCCGGGGTTCGATTCCCGGCTGGGGTGACCTGGGTCTTTCTTTGAGTTTGCAGGTTCTCCCCGTGTCTGCGTGGGTTTCCTCCGGGTGCTCCAGTTTCCTCCTACAGTCCAAAGATGGCACAATTGGCAATCAGTTTGAAAATTGCCCCATGTGAGTAAACCTGTCAGTGTGTCTGTCTGCCCTGCGATGGATTGGCGGCCTGTCCAGGGTGTATGCAGCCTTCCACTCGATACCGGCTGGGATAGGCCCATTTTTTCATGGCTTTTTAAAATCACATTTAAATCACTTTAAATTCACATTATAAGCCACATTTCTCAAATCTGATTTTTTGGTCAGATCAGATTTGGCTAACTTGACAGTTCACATTCACAATTGTAAGTGAGCTGTATCTGTGTGTAATGTAAACGAATCTGTTCCTGAAACGCCTCACATGCGCACATGATACGTGTATAAACGTTGCCTTCTTCACAAACAACAAAAAACTATTTTTTTTGAGAGACAAATCATAGCTTTACAAAGGTGAAATGGAAGATTTAGCAGCTCATATGTGGAGCATCTCTTGCTGGAGTGGAGAGCAAACAGCTGGTCTGAAGTACATGTTCAGGTCGAGGAGGAGAAAAAAGGCCAGACAGTTTGCTTTTGCTGTTTTTGCAGATATAGCTGCACAGCTGCACCAAGAGATGTGACGTAGCGCATTCGTAAAAGCAAAAAAGACATGAATTTGACCGTTCACATTCATGTCGCATTTCCGTGGATCAGACACGTATCCAATTTAGGAACACATATGAAAGTGGTTCATATGTGACTTGAAAAAATTGGATTTGGCACATTTAAAAAATCAGATCTGAGTCACTTCAGCCTGGTAATGTGAACATAGCCTTTCATATGTGGCGCTAAATTGGTTATGCATGCGCTACATGCTTCACTTGTACCCACACATCTCTTGGTGCAGCAAAAACACACTCTCCACCATCAGAAAACACCTAATCAAACGAGGATAAAGAGCAGCGGTGTCTGTGTATGAGTTATACGTGGATAAACACGTACACAGAGAAAAACAAAGAAAGAAAAATGCATTTACTAGATTACAATGTTGCATTTAAAGTCAAGCGACGATTCTACAACGCAGTAAGTCCTTTTTCTGAAAGTCCATTGGTCAATTTCACACCAAGCAGAGAAAAAATTAATTAGTTAATTAAATTATTATAGAAAAGTTAATAATGTAAACACAGAGAACCTCTGAATTTGATGCACTGGTAAGTGCTTGATGAGACTCTTGATCTCTTTGTAGATTAATTATATAGCTAAAAAATGGTGTATATGAAGGTCTTCACTTTGTTGTAATTCCTCTTAAATGAAGGACTGAACACTTGATTGATTCAATGCCAATGTTTGTTTTATTGTGTGTGTACCGCTCGTGTGCAGTCTCTTGTAATCTCCAGGCATCTGAGCAGTTACTGCAGGTCACAATACATGTGCTTTTCTAATGAATACAGTATAAAATACAGCATTAAGAGCAAACAGGCAGTGAGCAAGGGCAATGTTAAGAAACCATTCAAATAAAATAATCTCCTTAAATACAAAACTAAAAGACAGATTAAATATTTACAGGAGGAAATACTTTTTACCCCAAAAGAATTATCACTTTAAAAATCCATTTACAGCCAAATCTAAAACCTGTACATCACTCTGTCCAAAGTGCAAATTTCTTCCATATCTCCACGGCTGTGAGAGAGTACCTCTAATGGAAACAGGAGAGGAAAGGACAGTGGGGAGACGGGCCGACTGCTACCAGTAGGTAATATCAGACAGATTCAGCAGTAATGACTGATTAAATATATTCAACAGACATTTCTAACAGCTGCAGGGGGAGGAGGCGTCACTGTGACGCTCCTCAATGGATTCAGAGCTTCTGGCAGATCTTCGCTGTGGAGTGGACGCACGTCTCGGGGAGAAATCTGTCGGTTGATTGGTCACTGGTGATTCAGTGGGATTTCCTGAGAAAAGAAACAGAAACACTTCAGCCATCGTATATACAGAGTGTTTCAGAGAAAGCAGAAGATCAGAGACTCCATGCAGGTCAAAGGAGAAGGCCCATGGGTCTGACTGCTTCAACAGACGAAAGTGATGAAGGCCTGCCTCTCTCTCTCTCTCTCTCTCTCTCTCTCTCTCTCCCAGCACAGTCAACACTTTCAGAGTAGGGATGCACCAAAATGAAAGTTTCTGGCCAAAACCAGATCCTTGTCTTTTATGTCTTAACCCAAAAGAGTCCATGGTGACTTATATGTCACAGACCCTTTAAAAGCTCTGAAAAGTTGCTAACAACACTTTCTCAGTCTTTTAACTCAAAAGTCCCTAAGTGACATATAGCTACTGAAGATCCTGAGAGCATCACAGAACAGTTTTTTTGCTTCTACTGCTCTGTTCCAAACATTTAACCATTTAAATGCTTTAATGAAAGGTTTCACGTTCAATAAAACTAGTTCTGACCTGAGTGAAAGAATAAATTCTTAAAATACAAGTTATCAAGTTGTTATTTGTGTTGAATCATGATAAAATATGAAATACTAAGTCATGTGTCCACAATAAGATACAAACATGAATGATCTGCTCACTGAATTTATCTGATACAAATTTAAACTTGAGATAAATCTGACTAAATGAAGCCAAACAGCCTTATAACAGGATTTATATTTTGTGCAAATTTAAACCCAGTAACAGAACAAACTATCCACAATTTTTTTCAGTGTTTTAAAAAAAATATCCCTGCCCACACAAACACACAATACCACTTAATTTATCAGTGTGGACAACAAGCCAAAACACAGACAAAAACCTTTTAAATTCTAAATTCTTTTAAATTCTTAAATTCTTTTAAATTTCAGACTTTAAATTTTAAAGTCTGAAATTCTAATTGGAGTGGGAGCCACACAGCTAGTAAGCTAATGCAAAGTGACATGACTGATCTGGCTAAACATAATATTATCTAAAAAAAAAGTCGATAAATGGAAAAAACAAAAGAAAAACAAAAAAAAAAAACTGTAAATCAGATTTTAATGACATTTTCGAAACTTTCTGGGCATTCTTTTTCCCAAAACTTATTCAGGCCTGAAATGTCTCTGTTACTTTAAATCCCCTGTTAAAGTAAACACTGCAATATACTATAAAGAGTTTTTTTTTGCTGAATAATTATGGTTGCATTATCAGTGCATCCCTGTTTTAAAGCGGCAGTTTCATGCAGGAACACTCACACATTCACAGTAAATAAGAGAATATTCCACATGCTGCAATTCTCTCGTCCATAACATACCATGCAACAATAAACCCACTCTTACACACCACAATTAAAACTAACCTTCCATCTGTAGGCCTTTTAGCCCAAAAACGCTGAGATAATTAGACTGTGACAGAGAGGGGTTACACACAGAACACAGAGAGACAGAGGGAGAGATTACAGTGGTCACTATGAATACTAGCACAGGTTAGACACAACATTTTTAATTATATACAACCCCAAAACAGATCAAAGTTAGGACAGTACTGAAAATGTAAAGTGTAAAAACATTTCACTTCAATTACATTTACTTTGACCGATTCAATTGCAGACTGTATGAACCCAAGATATTCTGTGTCAAATGATTTCATGTTTTGTCTGGTCGATTTTTACATTTTTAATATACAGCTCTATATTATTTTTTTTTATTTTACCAAATTTACCAAACCTCTGGAATATAATGAAGAGGAAGATGGATGATCACAAGCCACCAAACCAAGCTGAACTGCTTGAATTTTTGCACCAGGAGTGGCATAAAGTTATCCAAAAGCAGTGTGTAAGACTGGTGGAGGAGAACATGCTAAGATAGATGAAACTGTGATTAAAAACCACAGTTATTCCAACAAATATTGATTTCTTAACTTTATGAATCAACTTGTTTTCTTTGCATTATTTGAGGTATTTTGCTATTTCAGCCATTTCAATTTTCTGCAATTAAAAGCTCTAAATGGCAATATTTTTATTTGGAATTTGGGAGAAATGTTGTCTGTAGTTTTTAGAATAAAACAACAACGTTCATTTTACTCAAACATATACCTATAAATAGCAAAATCAGAGAAACTGATTCAGAAACTGGTCTCTTATTTTTTTCCAGAGCTGTACATCAGTGCCCGCATTTCAGGCATGCTACACATTCCAGAAACGCTGGGCCAATAAAGTAGTAATTTAATTAATGTTGCCATTTTTCCTCACATTTAAAAGAACAGAATCTTTGAACCGAGCATACCAAGTGATGAAGTCTTTCAGTGTCTAAAATATTGATTAATCTGACAGCAAAAATAGGTTCTGGAACCTGAAAAGTTTATTCCCCACTGGAACCCAATTTTGGTAGAATAGGTAGGGGTGAACCGAGAGCTGTTGTGTGCGTTGCTGATGTTTTCTGTGATGTATCCTCGGTTCCACTGTAACTGATGCAAACACAAACTTTCCACAAAAAGGACGAAGGTTCTTGTAAGCAGAAAACAAAACCAGTTCAAGAACCAGACTACTCTTGGTCAAAAAGAGCTATATATGATGGTTTATTGCAGATGCCTCCAAGCTAAAAAGCTGGTTGACATAAAGCTTCTATCTTGAACATTAAACTTTTAAGCATCTTGGTCTTTATTTTGGTTGGATGAGGAGCTTGAATGCTAAGACCTCTAGATGTGAGAAGCTTAAGTTCTGGATGATGACGATCCTACAATATAGGAAAGAACTGGAGCCTCCAACAGAGGTTGTGTGTTACAACAGAGTTACAAACTTACCTCCAGGTTTCCTCGAGCCTTCTTCAGAACTCCATGCGTCAATGACACTGTTGAAATAAATAACAAAAAACATTAATGTCCTAAACTGGAGGAGCTGGAAGTGTTACTGTGTCTGTCAAATTATGTCCAATGTATATTTATGTCCAATTTTGTCTATGTACTTTGTCAAAGTATTGGGACATACCTCCTAATAATTGATACTACGTTTATAAAATCAAGCACCTAGCCATGCAGTCTGCTTTTACAACTTTTGCACAATGCTGAAAGATGTTACAGAGCATTATGTCAGAATTCTGAGAAGCATAATGCAGAAAATGCACTAATATTATAGTGATATTTTAAGCAACAGCTGGAATTCATGCATTTCCACAGAATTAATTTTGCACACTGTTCCACCTATCCTACTGCCTTGCCTTATTAATAATATACCTGTGCACTTTTAAAGTTCTCAGTGCCATGTTTTGAGTGTAAGGGCCCTCAGAATTCTACCACTAAAGTGTGGAGCTACTTTTAATGGGGTAAAAATAGAGGTTTCTCTGCACGAGTAAGGCTATGCCCCCATCACTAGCATTGTAAGCCTGTTGGAAGCACTGGCTAAAACTGATTTTAATATTAATATTTCAGTATGCTGAGGGTGCCGAGAGGTGGGCTATTCAACAAAAGTTTGTACTCATTATCGTGTTTTAAGTTAACTTCACACAGACTTCTCCTTTAAAGACTATAGCTTTAGAATGGGATGCTAAAAGAAGTATAATGTGTAGGTGTCCCTTAACTTTTGTCCCTATAGTGTACATAATTTGTGGGGTGTGTGTGTTTGTGTCTTACACTGGTCGATGATGATCCGCTCCATGCCCTCTTTAAGCTGGCTGGTGGAGCGCAAGCGTTTAACAGCACCTGTCAGCATCCTCTCCTGCTGAGCTAACCTGCTCTTCAGCCGAGAGATCTCATTCCTTAACATCTCATCCTGAGAAACAAAGAGTAGAGAGGGGAAGAGATTGGCAGAAGAGAATATATTGAAATTAAAAGTAAGATATTTTTAAATGTTGAAACGATTTAAAATAAAAAGTCACACAAAATGGAAATACGTCAGTAACAACACACAAAAAGTATAGTAATAGATTTAATTTACTACTTCATTACAATACAACACTGCAGTGAGTGTATATCTGTGTGCTGTCTACACTGTAGATGTGAGAAATATATGAAAAGTTAATTCACAAATAGGTGCTATCCTTTAAACTTTCACTTGTGGTCAAAAGTTGTAGAACACCTATTTTTTTTAAGACAAGATGCATTTATATTTTCTCATCTTAGCAATAACTTTATTTCTGCTCATCACTTCACCTGTCAGACCTCTAATTCTTCTTTTCAATGCTGAACCTGAGACTTAGTCCAGTGTTAATCTGAGCTAAAGCCGTTGCCATGTGGGTCAGCCAGACCTTTTCCTGTTTTTCCAGTTTTTTCCAGGAGTCTTTTAAATGTTCTTTGTGTTTCTCTGTATTTCATTAGTTATTATAATAAAAGTGTAAATGTGCTGTGTGTACAGTGTGTAAAAGCTGCAGTAACACCATCTGTTCCAGCACTGATTTACTAAAAAGGCGCTGGAAATTTGTAAAATATAATTTTTTGTAAAATATAATTTTTTGTAAAAATCCATTTCCAATTTTTTTCCATTGTTACTTACAAGCTGTATGCTGTTAAACAATGAATTGTTTGCTAAAAAGAACCCTTTTTTTTAACAATATATAATTTTCCTACAGGTTTTTAAAATATATTCCTTTAACAGTTTTGTAATATTTCGTAATTTATTTTTTACAATAGTAAAATAACTTTTTTAGTTTTTAGTTTTCAATTTTATTATTTTTATTAATATTATTATTATTATTTTTTGGCTGGTTTTGTACCATTATCTATTTTTGTCAAAAGAACTCTTCATATATGTTAAGTGTTTGTACGCATTACCTGCTGCATGTCTGTGAAATCTCCTGAGGGCAATGATACTCTCCACAGCAGCTTTAAGGACCTCCCTGCCTCCTCCAGAACTTGCTGCATAGTGCTCACGCTGCCTGATAAAGCCTGACACTCCAAACCCTAACAAAGAAACATGTGTGAACATGCACACAGAAAAGAAAAATCATTAACAGACACTTAACGGTCAGTATTATATATTATTGATTGAATAAATTATTAACAATCATTATTAACCAGTACACTGAACAGAGTCTGATCAGCAAAGCATAAATATGTTTTTAGTTAGTTTGTGTGTGTGTTTACCCTGCTGCTGTCCTGTAGCTGTGTATCCATGGCTGTAGTGAGTCTCTTTGCTTCACTGATCTGCTTGCGGACAGCATTATAGTCCTCTATAAGACCCAGAACATGCCGCCCGTGCCGGTCAGCCCACAACCTGTGTCCCGGCACCAACCGGGACGGAGCTGGAGAACCACTCCCCACAGAGCTCCCGCTTTCTGCACACAAGCACACAAACACACCCGTCAAATACTACTAACTACTACTTACTAGGGGTGTCACGATTCTCTAAATCCTCAATTCGATTCAATTCTTGACTTTCTTTTTTTCTTTTTTTAAAGCAGAGAGGCCTATGCCAGTTTTAGATTAGTCTATGGTCAGTCATTGGTTTGATTTATCAAATTTACAATATCTTATTTCAAAAAGTGGGCTTGATATAGTGATGCAAAGTGATCTGTAATACACCACATTAGGCACTAATGGTCAAATTTAAATAATTTAATTAAGATATATATGTAATGCCATCTAGTGGCTTTTTTTTGGAAGCATCAGTGTGCACATAGCAAAATAAATAATAAAAAAAATACAGGAACAGTCATGTAAAAAATAATAGAACAATTAGAGCCTTAACAAACTGAACTCTATCCTACTATAATTGTTAAACATGAAAAATAAGACTTTAAGACTTTTTCTTTAACAAAGATATATTATTAACTTTATCTGAGAGAAAGGTGCTCCTTAAGGAACCAAAACCATTAACATATTTGAGGCTAGACAAAACAACTGTTATTTTTATATTTTCAAGTTTTTCTTTAAGAAGATGAGAATGTCCACATTCTCTGGAGAAAGGGATGCTCTTTGAGCAGTCACAATGTCCGGGGCATCAGCTACAGTGTGCTGTGCCATTTGTGTAGCGCGCACATGCTTGCGTAGCTTAGAGGGAGGGATCATCGATCCTCTTTTTGTCTTCGAGGTTCAAAACCATGACATAATTTTGATTGATTTCAATAAAATATCAAAATCGAGACACCCCTACTACTTATATTTACCAGAGACTGCTCTTTAATTAGCTTATTTTTCTTCTGTAATTGTATACATCTTTAAGCCCCATTTAAAGCATGTCTAACCCAGCATTGCTACAGAGCAGTTAGAATTGCAACTCTTGTATTAGCATTGCTGAAGCAAAGTTAGATGTGCGGCTGTCGTAAAATAGGTCAATTTTTATGATTTTTTTTTATTTTTGACAACCAAACACCATCTACAATGAAGCTACCAAAACTATGGTTGACTACTGTGTTGTATTCTGTTTTAAATGACATATAAAAGGGGGCTGTGGAAAGGTTTGCGGTGGGTCAGGTTGGCTGTGAGTTGCATAAGTTGGGAATCCCTGCCCTAGCAAAACTGAGACATTCCTAAATAAATCAATATTAAATCAAATTTAAGACCTTGTGAATTAGAACTGATTAAATCTGGGAAATCATTAGTGATATCCAAAACACCCAAGACCATTTAGCCATTAAAGGAACATAAAGAACATACCATGAGCAGCACTGACGTGATCTGTGTAAAGCATGTCTGATTTACCCATGTCATCTGAGAGAGAGAGAGAGACAGAAAGAGTATAAAAAAAAGAGAATGAGTGACTGATCTCTGATGGACTATACAGTTATTAAATACTGCATGTGTGTGTGTACCTGGTTTAGACAGTAGGTAGTTGATGTTGATGGTGGATGGATGGTCACTGCGGGTCAGTAGCTGCTGCTCTAGTTTGTGTCTGAGTGCTGTGTTGGTCTGGATGCTTCTCTCCAGCTGCAGGCGGAGTCTCCGCACTTCACTCAACAACTCACTCAGATCCACCTGACCAGACTCCTGACCACCACCCCGCTGCTCACCTGCTAACACACACAACGTTATACAAATTTACATTATAATAATTCAACTGATCAATTTCCTGCAAAGACTTTGAGTCTCCAAAACAGAAAATTTACATAGAACTTTTAATGGCTATGCCAATATATAAAGATTTTATTCCAAGTCATTTTGAAGCATTTCTATTGATCTGTTAATTTTTTGGGCACAACACACAGAACAGCAGTCAGATTCAGATTCAGATGTCCTACAAGCTACAAGTGTGCCATACACTGGAAAAAAACGTCAAATGAAATCTCTTAAATCAAGCCCAAATCTAATCTAAAATCTAAACTTTAATGTTTCTATATTTAAACTGTTACCAGATTACAATTACTCAATTTATAAGCTTAAATTACTACAACTAACATAAATCATTTTTGGTTAATTTTAGTAAGTAATTTATGTTCTAAATGTGTCTTAAATTAACTGTAATTTATTGTAAGTAAGCAAAATTATATGCCAACAGAATAAGACACTTCAAAATAAGATAACTTTAAACTAGTAAAAATAACAAAAAATAATGAGTCTAATAATTAATCTAATAATAATACTATAATGATCTTAAAATTAAACATTATTTTAATAGCTTATATTTCTTTTGCTATGATACCATTTTGCAGTGAATAAACATGTTCATCAGTGTAACTGCATGCGTAAATACACACTCTGATAATGATTGTGTGTGCATACGGTCTCTACCTGAGCCTAAATGAGTGTGTGTTGAGCTTCTGATCTGTTCGTGCACTTGGAGCTCCACTTGTACGGACTGCAGGAGCTGCTGAGTGTCCGCCAGCTGCTGTTTCTGAAGTTTACTCTCACACTGCAGTCTTCAGACAGACACACAGACAAACACAAATTACACACACAAAACATTCCCTGAGGCTTATTCATTATAATACAACTACAACAGAAAAACAGATGAATAAAAGAAATATCCATTATTTTAGAGATAATGCAATCTGAGAAAGTACAATTTGTTATAGAAGCATGTAAATGAGAATATACACTGTTTAGCAAAATGTAATATGATGATGCTCAAATACTTATATATGATATTGATATTTACTTACATCCCTAGATTTTGGCTTTCCAAAGAACTCAATTTTTTTACCTTTGCAGAATGGAAAGTCATGTATAGCTTTCTCATTACTAAACAATACAGAAGGTTTCAGACCTTTAGGTCATTACCTAACACGGGTATATCAGTGTGTTGAACTGTGTGAGAGTTTGAGTGTAAGATGAAACGCTAATTAACCAATTAGCTACGCTCTCATCATTACAGCTTATAAGCACATAATTACAAACACGTATCTTACCCAGTCATCTGACACTACACAGACACACTCTTATTCCATGTTACAGAGCTATAGTGTTACAGGAAAATTTATAGAGCTGCATTATCTGTGCCTTGTGTTCTCTAAACAATGGGCTATAAACCACTAGCTCCATGTAGTTCGTTCTGTACATACATGTTTGTGGTAGCTGTTCAGGTTACCCTTTACAGTGTGTGTATTACCTGTAAAATTCATCCTGCAGGTGTATGCGCTCTTGACGGAGCGTTTCACACTGTTTTCTGCTCATCTCCAGTTTAGCAGTGCGTCTGGCCAGGGTTTCTCTCAGACGCTCATTCTCCTTCTGTTTATCTACACACACAAAACAGTAAGTGTTAACATCCTTAAGGAAGAACAGCGATGCGATATGGTCTTATTATTTTAATCATTTTAAATAATTTAACAATTATCTGTTGGTTCCACCTTAAAATCACTGTGTCATACCTGCATGGGAATACCAGAAGCAAAATATACCAATTCTTGCATAATGCTTTTTGTAATTTTGTATGCTACAGTTGACACGTGTAACACACTTTAATGCACTGCTGTAAATACAAAGGATGCTGTGAGGACAGCTGTACAAGTTTGACTGTTTACAAGCTTCGAAATACAGAAGCGTTATGAGAAGTGAAAGAAGCATGATTTTTCACATGGTTATTGCATACATTCATTAGATTTCTAGATACTATTACAATATAAAAATATATATATTCAGTATACATTTAGAATATATTCAGTGACGTCATCAAATACTTAAAATCATGTTAAATCAGCTGTGTATGCATGTAGATGTTCATTAATGATGTGTGTACCTCTTGACCCCTGGCTGAGCTGCTCTTTGAGTGTGCGGTTCTGAGCCAAGAGGAACTGGAGCTCACTGGTCAGCTGACCCGGTTCTTCAGATCCAGCAATAAAGATGTTAGTAGCTGCTAAGCAAAAAATAAATATAAATGTTCTATCATAAATGTACAACATTATGTATAGTTTGGGGTGTGTGTGTGTGTGTGTGTGTGTGTGTGTAAGTAAAAGAAAAAGAGGTTGTGAATACCCGGGTCTCTCTCGACCTCCTGCAGTTTTCTCTCCAGCTGCTCACGCAGTCTTTCATTGGTACGGATGGTCTCTTCCAGACGCTGGCGTAGAGCTCGAATCTCCAGCAGGTGTTCCGCCAAGAGATCTAAAAAAGAGAGAGAAAATGAGATTAATGACTATTAAAAAATTCTGTATGTATCTAAAAAAAAAAAAAAAAAAAAAAGACAAAACCACTGCCACACACTCCTACCTGAACTGATGCCCTGGCTCCCTGCTTCCTGCTGAACTCTGTGTTGCTGCTCCTGCGGTCTCTCTGCCGCTTGGCTTTGAGCAGGTGTGTGTGTTTTTGATGGGCTGCTCTGGACATGCGAGTGTGTGAGGATGGAGCGGGTGAGGTCAAGTTCACTCTTCAGGGTAGCATTGAGCTCCTCACTGCTCCTTAGCTGTTCCTGCAGACGTCCATTCTCCCTCTGCAGCAAATGGGCACTACCATCACCGCCATCAGACACTCCCACACCAGGAGACAAGCCACCGGGGAACGAGGCTGCACCGATCTCAGGAACACCACCATTAGTCACCTTCGTACCTACAAAAGACCAGGAAGAGACCAAATTTTAGGGACAAAACACGGTTATAAACAAAATCAGTGGTTTCAGGCCCTGGATCTGAAAAAAATTCTGTCCTGCACATGTCAGTATTTATTCTGCTGCAAAATACACCTGATCCAGCCAGAGAACTTTGTAAATCAGTATTATGAAAATTTGGTATTTTTTGCTCATCTGTTTATTTACAGTGAGCTTAGATTTACAGGTTTCCACTAAAGCTGGAGCATTAGCATTAAGCAGTTAGTGGCTAATGCTATCTGACAGAGCTACACTGAGGAGCCCTGAGTGTTATGCTAAGCCAGGGTGATATTAGCAAGGGGTTCATCCCACGTAACTTGTTTTAACACAGTAAACATGCAGGCTACAATTTGATTTACTCACCTTTGAACAGCAAAAGAGCTACTGCTGTGGTTAGCGGCTAATGCTAATGCTGCTCCAGCAGTGCTAGCCGGGGTTAGCAGCAGGCTACAGGCCGAAAATACTCACCTCTGGATAGCCAAAGAGCTAGCGCTTAGTGTGGTTAGCGGCTAATGCTAATACTGCTGGAGAACTAAACTTAAATTCCTGTATAACACTGCACTTCAGCAGAGTGTCTTTCTTGCTACTTACAACCTGACTGGTAAAATTTAAACATAAGCCTCATCGGATTATAAGGTGGATTGATGATTGTTGGGGAAATTAAAGGATTTTAATGCGTCTTATAGTGTAAATAATAAGGTATTTTACGTTATGGGGTTGAGAGGCGTATGAGCCACTTTTTAAATACTCTTTTTAATACTCATTTAAAAAAGGGGGATGTTAATGCAGTTTTTCCAGCTACAACAGCCCACTGCCCCTTCGCCCGTACTGTGTGGGTGTGATACAATTATATTATTTATACTGTTACATCCATCCCTATATTTAAGTAATAAATATATATATATATTTAAACTAAGTTCAATAGCTCAGTTAGCATTGTGATGGGCCCAGAGTGGCAATGACTATTAATCCCTATTAATCTTTTCTTTTACAATGTCCAACCATTACAATGTGTAGGACAGGGTTCTCCAGGATCATACTGCAACACCATAAAATGGACAACACAAGATTACAGCCACAGAGAATATAGAATACAATGTATGGATTCCAATGCAAACCTGACAAAATAAGAGCTAAAATAAAACAAAAACAGGCAAGTAAAAAAATGACGGATGTGACCAAAACATTATATGAGAACTACATGGACTTTACCTTCCTCTTTAGAAGCTTTAAGAACTTTTCTCCATCTGCCACGAGAGACCCCACTCTGCAGCATCTGCACTTCAGTCATTTCTGCAGGCTCTGTCTTAATCTCTCCCTCAGTACCGGTAATCAATTTTAGTGCCTGTTCAGTCTCGGTTTTCCAGTCTATAACAATTTCAGTGTTACCGAAGCCTGAAAACTGCTTTTACAGTTAATACACAACCTGGATAGAGTCCCGCTCTTAATTTTAGAATTTAAAACAGCTTCAACACCACTACTGTATTAGGTTCTGTACCAGCAGATCTAGAACACATCTGATAGCATGTTCGCATTAGCCTAGCTTTAATACAGCTATTTCTATGTTAGTACTTAACTTGGTACTTAATAATAAGCTATTTTAATGCCAGCACAGCACCAAGAACATTCACATTAAGCTAGCCAAGTCATGTCAGCCAAGTCTCAACACCACTGTAATAACCTCAATATTAGCAAAGTTTCAATAGTGCAGCTAAAATTTCAGAATTCAGCATAGACAGACTAGTATGCTATCAGTTCTGCATTAGCCAGTACGGAACACTGCTGTTAAAAATTAGAATGAGTCTAGCTTCAATACAGCCGTGACAACTGCCTTAATATCATAACATTTTAAGTCTTAGCCTAGTCTCAGAATTGCTGTAGCAATTTCTTTGTCAGCATAGCCTCAATACCACACAAACATGTGTTAAAAGAGGCTAAGTCTGGTTTTAACACCACTGTGACAATTTTAATATACAAAATATTCAATAATGCGGTCACAATTTCAGAATTCAGTATAGCTAAAATATAATTTCTACAAGTATTCGACCAGCCGTTCTGAAACACAGTTACTTCAATACAGCTGTTAGACTGTTAGCATTAGCCTAGCTTCAATACAGCTGTTAAACTGCATTAGCCAAGCTATAACAAAGTTTCAATATGAATATTAATCTTCAAAACTGCAGTCACAATTTCAGAATTTAACATGACTAAAATACTTCAGGTTTTCCACCAGGTGGTTTGGAACACAGTTATTAGACTGTTGGCATTAGCCTAGCTTCAATACAGCTTTTAGACGGTTAGCATTAACCTAGCTTTAATACAGCTTTTAGACGGTTAGCATTAACCTAGCTTCGATACAGCTTTTAGACTGTTTGCATTAGCCTAGCTTCAATCCAGCTTTTAGACGGTTAGCAGTAACCTAGCTTCGATACAGCTTTTAGACTGTTTGCATTAGCCTAGCTTCAATCCAGCTTTTAGACGGTTAGCAGTAACCTAGCTTCGATACAGCTTTTAGACTGTTTGCATTAGCCTATCTTCAATACAGCTTTTAGACGGTTAGCATTAACCTAGCTTCGATACAGCTTTTAGACTGTTTGCATTAGCCTAGCTTCAATACAGCTTTTAGACGGTTAGCATTAACCTAGCTTCAATACAGTTTTTAAAATGTTAGCATTAGCCTAGCTTCAATACAGTTTTTAAAATGTTAGCATTAGCCTAGCTATAACGAAGTTTCAATATAAATATAAGCAAATCTTCAATACTGCTATTACAATTTCAGAATTTCTCATAGCTAAAATACCACTTCTAAAAGTTTTCCACCAGTCTGGAATACAGTGATTAGACTGTTAGCATTATACTAGCTTCATTACACCTGTTTGCCTGCCAGCATTAGTCTAGTTTCAATACAGCTGTTGACTGTTAGCATTAGCCTAGCTTTAACACAACTCAAACTTCAATATATATTTCAACGTTTAGCAAAGCCTCAAAAACACTGCTACAAGCTCTTCACTACTTTGTATGAAATGCAGTCACTGGAAATTTAGCATTAGCGTAGCTCTACTTTAATACTAAGACTAAATCTTGTGTTAACATAACATTTGCATGTTAACATAGCCTCAATGTCATGCTTATATCATACCAATCAAAAACATCAATATTAAGCTCCTTAACATTAAGCTACTCAAGTCAGCCTAGTCTTATTACCACTGTGACAAATCTTCAATACCACAGTCACAGTTTCAGAATTCTACAAGTTTTTTTCAGACTGCCACCAGGCAGCCTGGAATACAGTTATTAGAATGTTAGAATTAGCCTAGCTTCAATACAGCTGCTAGACTGTTAGCATTAGCCTAGCTTTAACACAGCTGTAACAACTTTTAGGCTAATGCTGTTCCAACACACACATTTCAAAATTTAGCACAGCTTGAAAAACACTGGTACAATTTTGTTCACTAGCTGGTATAGAATGAGGTTACTAAAAATGTGCATTATTCTAGCTCTAATACAGCTGTGACAATTTATATAGTAGTGCTACTTTAATATTAAAGAAAAAACTAGTTTTAGTTTTAACACAGCTGTGACAAATTGTTAAACATGATAGTGCTGTTTTAACACAGAACAAAATTATTAATGTTAGCCTAATATCAACATTTCTGTAGAGATTTTATTTTTTCATAGCCTCAATACAACTTTAAAATCATACTAATATAAAACACAAACAGTAAGATAGGCTACTCCACTCTTACTCAAGCCATGTCTCTGACAGTTTCAATCATATTAGCAAAGCTTCAATACTACAGCCAAAATTTTGACATTCACTGCTACACATTCTTTACTAGCTGGTATGGAATGCAGTCATTAGAACTCAGCATTATTCTAGCTCTAATACAGCTGTGAAAATGTATATATAAATGCTACTTTAATACTAAGGATACAACAGAACATCAACATAAATACGTTTAACATTAAACTATTCAAGTCATTCTAGTCTTAACACCACTGTGACAATTCCAATATCAGCTGAGCTTCAATACTACTGCTACAGATTCTACCACAGTCGATTTTAGCTGTTAAAGCTACAGTTTGTCTATAGTTGCAGTTTTGAAGGAGAATCTTGTAGATCTTAGACAGAGCTAAAATATGAATAGTCTAAACTATGCAATAAAGCACAATCCAGATTTTAGCTTAGCGTCAACAAATACTCAGTCCAGTCCGGTCTCTGTGAATTGTAGTCCATCCAATATCAGCCAAAGTCATCTCAACTGCAAGAGCACTGCTTTCACTAAATTCAGCACCAGCCTCATCCTGCTGTGTAAAAAAAAAACCACACAAACAAAGCTGGCCTGCTAATCTCTCAAGCTACTGTAAGTGGAAACCTGAAGCTGCTAGGCCTCAGGAAAGGTAAAAGTGTCCTAGAAAGTACTAGAAGAGCTAGGTGTGCTGATCTGAAGGATGCTGCTCTCCGTTCACCTGTACTGAGCCATGTCAAACTCTCAACAAGTAAAGAGGGGAGGTCAAACACCCCCCACGCACGCACACACAACAAACAAATGATGGGGATATCAAGACCACAGTGCTGCAGGAGATTAAACAGGATAGGACTGGTGAATAATGTATCTGTGAGGGCCAGTAACTGGACACCAGTCACTCTGCTACACCTCTCCATTATGCCGCACTCGAAACACTTGCACAGACAGAAACGGGGATTAATGGAAAATAAGTGTGATCAGACCGAGCCGGGACAGCGATTCACACCATCTCCTCCACAGGGGGGAAAATATGTATTTTTAATGAGAGGATATAACAAACCACAGGATCCAGCTACACAAGCACAGATATACCTACCCTGAATCAACACCTGTAAGGAAAATATGAGAAGCACTTTTTACCTACCTCTGTCAATCATTAGCCTCCCCCCCCCCGTTTCACCACTGAAGACAGTAATTCATCACCCGGTAACATAATACAAGAAGATGGTAAATCCTGCACCAAACATTTGGGGTTAGACATAGGGCTCATTTCTGTCCCTTATTCTCTACTCTGCCTTAACTGCTGTGGCCTTTTACTATCCAAACAGTGACATTTAAAACAAACATGAAGACCTGACACCTAACAGCTAGGGTGCTCTGGCCATTTATAATCCAATCAGCAACATTTAACCCAAACATGAGATCTGAGACCTTACTAACTGGAAAGACCTGGTCAACCCTTCCATCATTTATCTAAAGCTCTGTCACTCTCTCAAGGTATTTAGAACATCTCACTTGTATAATTAAAGTCATATACTTAATAAAAATAAATCCTCTTATATGTCTGCACCCGCCAATATGCAAAAACTTCATGTCTCCAAAATGAGTAGGAATAAAAGCCCTCTTTACTTTCAAATAGGGCAGAGCGATTTTGGAAGTCAGACTTACATGTTTATTTGCAGATATGCCAAAATAGTATCAAACCACATTATTCAGAGCACCTATCAAATATGTAAAGTTCTTGTTTCTTTGACATTCATTTTCAAGGGTGTCAAAACCATACAAGCAGAAAAAAACAGTGTAAATAAAAAAGGTTAATTTAGCTACTTCTTTTAAAGAATAACAAGCAGAATTTATTGTTGAACAATGTGCAAAAATAATATTTCAGTTAAGGAAAAGTGCCAATATGAAAATTAGGTTAAAATAATTTAATGGACAAAGATTAGAAAGATTAAAGAACATCAGCCAGATTTAAATTATGTCAAAAGAAAAGCAGCAAACAGCAAAAATGAGATATGAGGTTTTGTTCTAACAGTGACATGCTGTTTCTGCAACCTCTGTAAACATGTAACCTCCAGGTGGGAGCAGAATGACCCCACAGTGAGCTCAAAGGCTTAGAGAGACATTAATAATTTAACTCTTTTGTTATTGCTAACTTAAATCACCTGCAGGTGTCCACAGGTTCTTTACTTTAGCGTTACAAGTTTTGTGGTTGCATTTCAGGGCATGTCCTCGACTAACAGCAGGGTCAGCCATGCTACAGCACTTCCTGCAGCAAAACAGTTAAGGGCTATGCTCAAAGGCCCAACAGTGACAACTTGGCAAACTCAGTTATACAACCTACAACCCTGTGATCAATAATTCAGCACTCTAGAACTATCTGAATTATTACAATGAACTCGAATATAATGTCATCGGACTTTCAAGATAATTACCACCACTCACATTCTAATATTAAAAATCACCATCACATATATTTTCACTCCCTACTAAACATAGAACAGCTAGAAAAAAGGCAATTGCTGGATATCTGATTGTGAAGTAAAAGTATATATATTAATACATTTCTGTGTATGCCATTACACATATGCCAACTACTTCTGTTTAATCCTGCTGCTGAGGTCTTAAGAGTGTGCCCTGTGATGCTCTCAAACCCCACTTAGAAATATGGGGGCAGTGGTCACCATTCACGGCAAGCTTTGCTAACCTTACATGAGCAGGAAGTAACAAGGTGTGTGTATGTGTGTGTGTGTGTGTATGCTGGTTTGAGTTAAGTGAGGTCAGTTCAGGTGAGGTCAGATCAGGTGAGTGTTACCTGTGGATGCTCTGTCGAAGGCGCGTGTGCGCAGGGCGGTTGGACTGTCATGAATAGAGACGGTGCCATCATTAGAGATCCTGTCACTCATCTCGGAGTCTGAGTCCTGATGCATGTCGACAGTTCGGTTGTGGAGTCCATCCTTCAGCTGCCGGATGAGCTTGTCCTTCTCCCGGAGTTCAGCAGAGAGCCTGATGCACACAAACACACAAGGCAGTTGGGAACAGGTAAATTCTGAATTTCAAGGGATAAGAGAGATATATCTATTCTCAAAAACAGGGTAAAGTTTTTAAAGAATATTTTACATGTAAAGTTGTCAGACAGTGGTTCATTTAGTGTTGTGTTTTACTGTTTTGTATCTACTGTAACTGTAGATTATCCCTTACTTGATATAAAAAAATGAAAAGGAATCTGATAGTAATCTGTTATACTCATTTTGTTGTGTGATGTATGCACACTTAAAGTAAGTTGGATTGCAGCAGAGAGGCAGAATTTGGCACAATATCTGGAATGTCAACTCGCCAAACTGAAAACATGCCACCGTCCAGAACACACACTTCTACGAAATTTCTTAAAAGTGCACCTACTCTCCTAACATCTCTAACAAACTTAACTATTTCTAACCTCTTTTTCTTTTTCCCCTCCTTCAGCTTTCCTCCTCTATCCCACTATTCATCTTATATCCAACTATCCTCCTACAGACCCTGCAAACAAAATGCTTTGCTTTGGACTTCTAGGTCCTCTGTTGCTTCTGTACCTCATTTTTGCAAGTTGCTTTGGATAAAAGTGTTCGCTAAATGCTTTATAATGTAATATAATGAGTACAAGGAGACTCAGCAAGTATTTAGCAAAGTTTTTTAGTTTGCTTACTAAACCGAGAGTGAAACTAAAAGGAACCAGACTAACGGTATACAATGTAACAAACTCACAAACCTTGAGTTGTGAAAATACCCTAAAATAGGGGTGGGAGACAGAGGACCACAGTTCAGCAGAGGTTGATATTAATCCTCTTGTTACCTGCTCAGTTGAATCATGTGGTTTGGGCAGGAAACCAAACAATTTGTTTGGAAATCTGCCCCTACAGGACACCCCTCCCCAGCCCCTTATTTACGGACTATCAAGTTTACTGTAGAAAAGGCTCTGAGTGGTCCAGAGGGCTAAGGACTGCCACTATGATCAGGAGATCACCGGTTCGAATCCTGTTAATGTAGCTTGCCATTGGCTACAGGAGTCCTGAGAGAGCACAATTGGTCTTGCTCTCTCTGGGTGGGTAGATGGCACTCTCTCCCCACATCATTTCAAAGGGTGATGTCTGTGAACTGATGTATCAGAACCAAGTCGCCGCGTTTTCTCTAAGCCTGCTGTTATGCTACTCGGCAATGCTGCATCAGCAGCAATTCGAAAAGAGGAGGCATGTGCTAGTCTTCACCCTCATAGTTTTGGGGCATCACTAGCGATAGGGGGAGTCCTAATGAGTGGGTTGCGTTATTGGCCATGTAAATTGGGGAGAAAATAGGGGGAATAAATTAATTAAAATTATTAAGTTCTCTGTGAAAGAACAGCACACTGTAAGGTAATAACCAAAAGTGAACACATACATGCACTGATGACAAACAAGCTATTCAGCTAACTGTTCACACAAAGTCAGATCAGAGTCAGTTTAAACTAAATCCATGGAAAATCTTGCATATATTGTAAAAGAAACAGTAAAGGACAGGACAGTCACAGTCTAAAGAAAGCAGGGTTTTGGCCTTTACTTTTGACCACCCAAAACATTGCTTAACTACAACACAAGAGATACAGAATCAGATCTGAAAAGAAGTCACATCATGCACTCTACAGGTTCCCCTTAAACCTCACACAAAAACACACCAGGAAGAGCTATCTAGAAGAGAAAATACCCCTTCCTTCATTATTTGGCTTTTATTTAACTGAAATTAGAGACAGAGAGAGACAGCACACACACTTCACACTGCACCACAGCGGCAGCCCCACTCACAGATCCATGTGCTGCTTGGTGGCCAGAGCTAGATTCTGGTTCTGTCGGCACAGATACACAATCTGCAGCTGCTGCTGCTCCCTGTCGCCCTCTAGCTGAGAACGCAGACACTGCAGCTCCTCCATTAGCCAGTCACACTCACTGCTACCACAGCAGCATTAACACAGGCCGTAAAATTAAAACACGTACACAGCTACATACAGTTCATTATAACAGTGATCAGGAAGGAAGGCAGCATTCTGATAAGTTGAACACATTCAAATCTACTATTTATCAATAAATGGCATATTCCGCCGATTCTGTCCCCAGGAAATGACACACGCACACACAATAACTTAAAATACTATTTTTTTAGAAATACTTTTTTACTTAATACTATTTTTTATTATTGAGCACAGGGTCTTGTATGTTTACCTTATACCAAAAGAAAGATATGTAATTAAATAATAATAACTACTTAGATCCTTTACCATCAAGTATAATTATATAATATAATAAAATCTTTCAGAGATGTAATTGTTTTTGCATTGTTGTGTGACTCCAAATCCCATCTATGCTTTAAAATATTTTTTTTCATAATAAATCCATGATATTTAAGTTAAAATATGTTTTTTTTATTTTATTTGATATTTACGCTGACATATCAAAACTCATGTGCTAGCAGCAAGTGAGTTGATCATAATGTGTTACCCTAGGGAATGGCTTAACAGCATCCGCACCTGTTAGGTTATGAGGTGTTATCTTGTGAGTGAGTTCAAACACTGGTCAGTCGTTGGAGAGCTGGAGCGAAGCCTGATATTGAGTGCGAGGTGGATTGTACATGGTATTTCTAAAGGACATTCCTCAATCCACACGGTCACGTTTACTTGGAATACGACTTTAGAAGGCATTACCACCTACATTGGACTGTGCAGTGGAAGGCAATTATTATGATTGGCTAGAATTGTCCATGCAGACAGACAAACAATTCAGGGGGCCACGCAGGTCTGCTATGTTCTATAGCTTCCATAAGGCATTGCAAATGTCATGGGACGTGAAACCATTATCTGGCCTGTGTCCTTTGGCATGACAGTGTATATATATACACCATTCACAAGCCCGAGGTCAGTGAGTGTAGTGTTTTATTTTCTTCCTCAAAAACATGTCAGTGCTCAGATAAAATTGTGCAAACTCTATGATGATGTAACCCACTATCCAAGGCCAAGATTTAAAAAAAAAAAAAAAAAAAAAGGCAAAGGATGAGTGTGTGAGGTTATGTTACATAATCACACAAACATGTCTAAAGCACTTTTTTTATCCAAAGTCTCTCTGGAAGTGAAGGCTTTAAATGCTTGAAGGATTACTCAGTTTGGTTTTTAGCTGATTACATTTTGCCTTGCAGAGTGTGACTGAAATCCCACAGAGTACGTCAGAAACAGCACTGCAATAATCAGAGCACTTGTTAAATACACATACTGCTCTGGAATCCTGCCTATGTACTCAGGACTTTTCTTGTAGATGTAGAAGGGTAAGAAATGAAAGATTGTGTATCTAATTCTGGGTGGATGTAAAGTCTGATATGCTTACCTCAGCGCCAGCTCCACGCTCATCCGTTCATCATTATCTACACAAGCATCTCCTGGAAAACAGAGAGGAGGATCACACGTGAGAACAGCATCTCCATATAACCTATACAACACCAGTCCACCAACCTTGCATCAAGATAAGACCTGTGTCTTAGTGTGTGTTTTATACTACCCATCTCACCTGAACAGCATTTTATATTTTGAGTATTTCTACAGCTCTGGGAAAAAAATAAGAGACCACTTACAAATGATGAGTTTCTTTGATATTACCTCTGAAATATAATCAAGAGGAAAATGGATGATCACAAGCCATCAAACCAAGTTAAACTGCTTGAATTTTTGCACCAGGAGTGGCATAAAGTTACCCAAAAGCAGTGTGAAAAACTGGTGGAGGAGAACATTCTTTGCATAATTTGTTATTCTCTTTTTTGTTATTTTAGCCATTTTGCATTTTCTGCAAATAAATGCTCTAAATGACAGACTTTGACTCAGACGCAAAAAATGTGAATTTTAAGAGTTGATTTAAAGATACTGTGATATTTGCTTTAGTAGATGGATATTGCAGATCTGTTATTAGTTTAAAATCTTTACAACTGACTAAAGCCCCATCCCACACTGTGTCCTATGCATAGGTTGTTAAGGCATGCTTTGTTAAAACTTCAACCCTGATATACTTTCTACTAGAACATACAGCACTATACAGATATAACTCACCCTGCTCCAGCTTCTCCAGCAGACTGAGACTGCGGTCCAGCTGCTGCCTCAGTGTTGTGTCCAGCACTGGTTGCCCATCACTAGGCTGCAGAAGATCCCCCAGAGCGCCGCGGAGCTCCTGGAGCTGCCTGCGCTGCTCTACACCAAGAAATCGAGACAGACGGATCTGCTCACGCAACTCACACAGTTCTCGAGCTTGAGACTGCACCAGAGACTCAATCCTGCAGAGAACAACAATGCTTTCAGCCACTACTTTCACAGTAAATATAACATACTCATTGTACTAGGCTGAGTAATGTACTCTCTAATGTACTATCCTGTTAGTGATGATAATGAATAAAGGGTTTTTTCCCACTCTTACTTGGATGGTGAAGCTGATTGGCTGCTTCTGCTCATGGATCGCTCTCTCTCCAGGTCGACGGTGAGCTGAGCAATCTGAGCCTTCATCATCCGTCTGTCCTCCTCTTCCTCTCTGCTTACAGGCTCTGAGGCAATGCTTAGCGCTTCTACAGACAGAGACTTCTTCCTCAGGAGTCGCTGGAGGTGATTGATGACCTTGTGCTGGCTCTCGACCTGTAGCCTCAGTTGCTGGAGCTGCTGGCGCAGCAGGGCGGGGTCGAGGTTGGGGTCAGCAGGATCGGTGCTGGAGTTGCAGGGTCTCGGGGAGCTCAGATCAGGGGAGCTGGCGTAGGAAGGGCTGGATGCTGTAGTGTCCAGATTCTCTACAGAGGAGAACCCAGCTAGGGTGTGCTTCAGAGAAGGAGAGAGAGCAGGGTCTGAAGGTCCAATGCCATCCACATCTGTGAGAGAGAGAAAGAGAGAGAGAGCACGAGAGAGAGCGTGAGAAAGAGAGAAAAACAAACAAAGGAAGAACCAGAATTACACATTTAGTCCAAAACATCATCATACCGTTACCACCGTAGAGATATCAGCCATACTTCAGCATGCAGCAAAGTGCCAATTAGTAAAAGACATCTTCCCATCATTCCCAGAAACATGCACAACCAAAGAGCTCTTAATCATGCAGAAACCCTGGTCAGCTCAGGCATGCACACTAGAGCTTGGGCGACTTTGGGATAAAATAATGAACATCATAGGGAGATGGATGATCACAAGCCATCAAACCAAGATGAACTGCTTGAATTTTTGCACCAGGAGTGGGATAAAATTGCCCAAAAGCAGTGTGTAAGACTGGTGGAGGAGAACACGCCAAAATGTATGAAAACTGTGATTAAAAACCAGGGTTATTCCACTAAATATAGATTTCTGAACTCTTATAACTTTATGAATAGGAATTTGTTTTCTTTGCATTATTCGAGGTCCAAATGTTGTCCATTGATTTAGAAAATGAAGTGGTCTCCTAAGTGCACATATATTGTAAGCGTTTATTAATAATTCTTTAAATATAAATAAAAGAAACTGCAGTAGATTGGCAAATTTATTTTTGTTTATTAATCACTTAAAAATTAATGATTTTTTTTTACTTTGCTGTGCGCGCTCTGCATTTAATGCTAAATATCGAAAAAAAAAATTTAGATGCTTTGGAACCCTATAGTAAAAACACATTTAATTGTGTGCCTTTTTGGTGTTGAATGTCAAAACCTAGCCCTACCTCAGGGCCAGTGCTAGACGGAGAATAGTCTAACAGCGCCCTGTGACCGCAGATGGAGGGCTAGAGAATGACCAACACAACAGCAACAACAGCAGCAACAGATGAGCTTCTGTCTCTCATTTTACATCAACAAGGTGGATCAGAGCGGTTGGAGTGGCTAATAGAGTGGACAGGGATTGGACATCCTTAGCACATGATCAGAAAGTGTGCATGTCTTGCAATAATATCACAATATACTAAATCGTAACCCCTGTATCGTGATAGATCATATCACCAGGTTTTTGCAGGTAAGCGTGGTAAGAAAGAGTGCATGTGATTTAACAGTGGGTATTGTAGTGCTCAACCCTGAATACTATGCATTTTAAACAGGACAAAGTTCAACAGAAAAGAAAAAAATAAGCCAGGCACCAAGGAAATGTGAATTCATGCAAGTCTTGCACTGGCAGGTTCCCAGTGATATCATTTTAAACAGGCCAGTCTTCTCTACCTGTACCCTCCTCCCTCTCCACCTCCGTCTCACTCCTTCCACTGGTCTCGTAGCCGAGGTCCTGCTCGTCCACCTGAACCCCCTTATCATCTTGCTCCCCAGGGGGCGCTACAGGGCATGGGTTAAAGCAACACCAACTCTGAGTAATCCAACTCAACCCAACATTTACAGAACAACATGCTTTTAAAGAACTTGTGAACGAGAACGCTGGAACACCACACTTCATCATCATCATCATCATCAGCTGCAGACCCAAAGCACATGTCCCATGTCGAGTCTAGCTAGACATGCCATCAAGCTGTACAAACTAGAGGTGTGCCATATCGTGCCATACGCAATAACATTGCCAACATTTTTTAATATTGTAATTAATATTACATCCTGAAATATCGTCCCATATGACCCACCCCTAATTTTTACATCAGGGTACTACTTTTTTCCCGTTTTTAGTAAAAGAAAATTTTACACTGTTCTCATTTCGCATTATATTGTATATCTAATATAGACAGATTATATCAGTCCCAGTCATTAATTTTACTTTAATCCTGAATAAATGGAGAAATATGGAGTGCATTATAAATCTGTTACAATTCTGATAAAATAATTGTATTTTTAATGTCATATAAAGTGCTGTTCTCTTTTTTCTCTAGGCAGAACAGAGCGTTTCACTCCACAGAGCTGAGCTACCATTTCTCCAGTGTATTAGCCTGTTAATATGGTCTTAGTGTATTACATTTCATTTTGTGTGTATATACGGTGTATATCTATATCTATCTATATATATATATATATATCTATATATATATATATATATAGATATATATATATATAGTATATAAACCCAATAGATGTACGTTTTAGTGATGCAACTTCACTTGTTGGCAATACACTTCTGGGTAATACACTCTTTACAGCATGGCTTGCAAAGTGTATGTATGTGTTGGTTTATGTGGATCTCCTTCCTCACCTGGATGTCGACCTTTCTGTCTGTCGCTCTTAGTTGAGTTCTGCAGGATGACCAAGGCCTGAGCGGCAGCCAGCTTCTCCTCCAGGTCCTGATAGGCCTTCCCTTTCTCCTTCAGCTTCTCCTCCAGGTCCTTATACGCCTTTTTCTTCTCCTTTAGGTTCTCCTCCAGGTCCTTATACGCCTTTTTCTTCTCCTTTAGGTTCTCCTCTAGGTTCTGACAGGCCTTATTCTTCTCCTTAAGTTTCTCCTCTAGGTTCTGACAGGCCTTATTCTTCTCCCTCAGCTTCTCCTCCAGGGCCTGATACGCCTTCCCTTTCTCCTTCAGGTTCTCCTCCAGTTCCTGACATGCCTTCCATTTCTCCTTCAGGTTTTCCTCCAGGTTCTGACAGGCCTTCTTTTTCTCCTTCAGGTTCTCCTCTATGTCCTGACAGGCCTTTTTCTTCTCCTTCAGGTTTTCCTCCAGGTTCTGACAGGCCTTATTCTTCTCTCTCAGGTTCTCCTCCAGTTTCAGACAGGCGTTGTCCTTCTCCTTTAAAATCTCCTCTAGGTTCTGACATACCTTCTTCTTCTCCCTAAGGTTCTCCTGCAGTTTCTGACAGGCCTTCTCTTTCTCTTTCAGGTTCTCTTCCAGGCTCTGACACATCTCCTTCTCCTTCAAGATCTTCCGCAGGCTTTCCAACTGGGCATCCTCCTTGCTGGAAACATCTTCAGCCTTAATTCCACCCAATTCTTTAAGTTCATGCATCTTGTCGTCTTTAAGATGGTTCTCCAGTTGCTGAACTTTCTGGGCACGCTCTTGCAGGAGCTGGAGGAGCACCAAGAGGTTCTTGTGAAGGTCTGAGTTTGCTGAAGTACACCAAGTTTCAGGTAGGTTCTGTCGTCCAAGTGAGGCCGAACCTTCCTTCTGCTGTTGTCCTTGAGAAATCGGGGTGCTGGTCTTCTGCTGTCCTATGTCTGACATCTGCAAAGTGTATTGTCCAAACTTACTTTGGAATGGCCCGGCAATAGTGCTCTGGTTTATGTCATCAACACCACGGTCCTCAAACCGGTCTTTCTCCAAGAACGCAAGCCGAAGTCTGTCCAGGTTTTGTTGAAGCTCCTTCTCAGTTGAGGAACCAGAACTGTGCAGGTAGGGCTGATCAGACCTGGTGCAGAAATCAGCAATCGACTCCACTGCTTGCTCTGCTGCTAAAATGCACTCAGATAGACAAACAATTAGCCTACCCTGGACCTGAGCATGCCCATCTTCTTCTTGTGGACTTTGCGGACTGCAAATCTCAACCAGGGTTTTGGCTTTGGCACCGTCAATGTGCTTTGGAGTACTGGCTTTTCCCTCCATTTTGGAGATGGTTTCCTCAGCGGATCTGAGCTTTTCTTGCAACTCTGCATTCAGTCGGCACTGTCGCAGCAGTGACTCTTGCAGGGACTCCGCTTGACGCTGCAAGTCCGACTCAGGTGTAGAACCCCCGTCTGGAGAGTTCAACCTATTGTCAGCTTCTTTGAGAGCATCTTTACACTCTTGTAAAGCTTTGATCTGACTGAGTAGACCTTCAAGCCTGTCAGACAAATCTAGTGGCTCTCCTTGAACAAGAGCAGGACTAGGAGTAGGACCAGGGACACTTTCAGGCTGATCAGCTGTGGTCAAAGAAGCAAGGGCAGATTCAGCCGTGTTTAAGCACTCCAGCAGCTGTGCGTTGAGCTTGTCCTTTTCCTGCATCGCTCTCTGGAGCTCTGCATACTGCCGCTGCAGTGCTGAATCTAATCCCAATCCTAACCCAGACTGCCCCAGACCACTTTCAGCATCTAGACTACAGGCTGTAAGATATGCGATGGTGGATTTTGCAGCCTGCAAAGCTTCTTGGTATTCACTGATATGCCTGTCCCTCTCTTGAATCTCTGCCCGCAGTGCCTCCAAAGCATGCATTTGGAGCTGAAGTTGAGAAATAAGCTCCTCCTTCTCCTGGCACTCTTGGTTCAGAAGCTCCAGCTGGGTCAGAAGTTCTGATTCCTGAACCTCACACACTTTGTCTGTCTCTGGTCTGGGATCAGGCATATCTTTAAGCTCTTGCTGTTTGTTTCTTCTGGCCTCAGAGGTCCAAAGGGCCTCAGAGCTACTGCTCGGAGTACTCTGAAGTTCTGTCTCTTTGCGGTATCGGCTACGGGTGGTCTGATGGTTTGACTGGTCAGAGTCTGTGCCACTACGACACTCAGCACTTTCTTCTGTATCGTGATCAGTCATGTCTTGTCTGTCCGTTAGCTTGGTAGTAGGCTTCACAGGGACCGGCAGCCGGGATTTCACATATGCCTGTAGCACACGGCACATGTCGTTAACTTCAAAGATCTAAAACTTAAATGCTACAGAGGCAAATAACATACAACATTCATAACAGCCAGGGATGCACCAAATATTTGGCAACCGAAATGATTTGTCCAAAAAAAAAAAAAAAATTGTTGTTCAGACAAATAAATGAAAAGTCAATAAATTATACTGACCAATGACTACCATATGTTTTGCACTACAAGGCGCACTTAAAATACTTTATTTTTTCCAAAAATCAGCGTTAAACTGGTGTTTTATTTTAGTTCTCCTCCAGCAGTGTTAGCATTACCCTCTCAGAGGTGTGTATTATTGGCATTTAGTCTGCTGCTAACCCCGGCTAGCACTGCTGGAGCAGCATTTGCATTACCTGCTAACTATGCTAGCAATTTGCCCGTTCAGAGGTGTGTATTATCGGTATCTAGTCTGCTGCTAACCCAGGCTAGCACTGCTGGTGCAGCATTAGCATCTGAAAATGTTTTTTTTTTTAAGAATTACAGTTTTGTTTACTTAAATTACCTTAGCTTTACAGCTCTCGCTCTCCCAGCGATGAGACCTGATAAATTAGAATGGATACATGGCACCTGGTGCACCTTGTGTATGAAAAGGGACCTGAAAATAGACGTTTATTGATAGTGCAAAAGTTATTTTAGGTCATATTGAAGTATTTCCTATTTTGTTCTTTACCTCCCTTCTTCCCTGGCGTTTTACTACCTCTTCAGAAACTGTTTTCCAACAAAAAATATAAGCTTTCCAGGGATAGCATAGTTACAGTAGCTGAGGTAGCAAACTTAACCTTAATCTAGCTTTTTCTGTGTGAACGTATGTGTAACTTGAGTAGCACTTCTGAGATACATCTGTGTTCAGAACAGAACTACTGAGGTAACTGTGTTACTAGAACAATGATACAATTGTAAA
Organism: Astyanax mexicanus; assembly: GCF_023375975.1. Classification (NCBI taxonomy): domain Eukaryota; kingdom Metazoa; phylum Chordata; class Actinopteri; order Characiformes; family Acestrorhamphidae; genus Astyanax; species Astyanax mexicanus. The sequence continues at coordinate 26,814,944 of NC_064424.1, read as the reverse complement.
TGTATTTATTGTGTTCTGCTGGCACGCTGGCTGTGATGTAAAAATTGTTCAGTGATTTTATTAACTATAATTTAAAGCAAGATAAAAACACATTTAGCTTAACTTAATTTATTGAACGGTGAAAAAAGTGGAAAAGCTAATGGAAAATTATGACCTTTGGCCAAAGGTTTAATATTGTTTTTAAAATTGTTTTTAATTTTAGTGCATCCCTAATTATAGCATCAGGTATGGAATTCCAAACCAACATGTACAGGTATGTCTGCGCCATGGATTTAAAACTTACTGCATGTTTGGCCATTTGATGCTTCTGACTTTTGGTCAGCTTGACACTTTGTCCTTGTCTGCCTTTCCGTTTTCTTTCTTTCTCTTCCTCTTGTTGATTATCTTCACTTTCATTTCTCTCTCTGTCTTTCTCCTTTAGCCTGTCCTCCAGACTGAGAGCATGTTTCTGCGAAGCCTCGTGCTCCAACCTCAGACGCTCCATCTCACGGGCCATGCTGACAATCAGTTCTGGGTCGAACCCTGTGCCTCCACTCGCTGCAGCTGCTGTGTTCCTCTGTAGCTGTTCCTTCAGCAGGTGGATGACCTTTTGGTAATTTCGTGCCTCTGATCGGAGCGTTTGTACGGTTTGGCGAAGGTCAGTATGACCGTCACCCTCTCCTGAACTTTCTGCGCTCTCTTTGGGCTCTGCAGAGTGCTCTTCCTTCAGGAGTCCGCGGAGCTCAGAAGCCTCAAAGCGTAGTTTAGCGACTTGCTCCCTGTACGGAAAGAAATTTCCATAAGAAATCATTTGACAAAGAGACACTTTAACTTACCCTGTATTCACACTAGCAGGAGATTTTGTTAAAATAGTTCCATTGCTGCTCTGTTTGTAGCTGCACTGTTTGGCTGGTAAGCGCTGCATCATTGCTAGTTAACCTGTATGTGGCGGAGTAATACATGGAGAGCTTTGGTTACAGTGCATTACCGGCTGATAATGGCACTCATACAGACAATTGTTAAGAAAATGAAGTGTGCAAGAAAGTAGCCAATATTGTTGGACATGCCCACATGTGACAGTCTAAGTGGCCTCAATCACACCCACAAGTGACAAAATTAGGGTGATAAAAACAAATTGTTTTTTTTTACAGAGGATAAGAATCTATAGTCCAAACTGTGGTGCAATGATTTGCTTACCTGAGCTGAGAAATGGATTCTGCTCCACAATCTACAAGTAAGGACTTGAGTTCCGCCCGTTCACCATCACTGCACTGTTTTACTGGAGCATGCGGGTCTTCTTTTCCTTTCAGAGGCTGAACTAACGGAGAACTCGCAGTCTTGCCAGAACCTGCAGGACTTTGATCCATTTCATTACGTTTTTCCTGGGAATTAACAACAGAGAAAGCCTTATTTGGTCAGTTACCTCAATCACGGACTTCAAGCACTTTAACACGTCTTATGAAATACTACTTTGGTATTAATACATAAGAGCCATATTGTAGAAGTGTATAATATTTGTATAATAGCTTTTAAGAACTCTTTAACATTAAATGTTTTGATACTTAAATCACTAATTATCTTAAAAATTAATAAACAATATCTACACATTAATAATACACACTGACATGTCACACAGTCCAGCAATTCTGCAGCTGTCAGTTTGAAGTCTTTTGAACTCGTTTGAATTCTAGCCAGATGCTGTCGGCCACAAACAGTGCAACCTACTGTGCTGTCCACTGCAGGTGGTAATATTAGCGTTTTATGACGTATCACGGGTACACTCATGACACTGGATTAAGCAAAGTTAAATGTCCAAACACCTTCAGTAATGGAATGTCCCACCCATTTGAAACCCACAAGCACACCTCACTCAAACTCCCATAATTCACACTGCCTTGCCATGAGCACACTGACCAGTGTCCAACCTCACATCTCATCTCTCTGGGACAGACAGGTAACCCTTCACGATCAATTTACACACTATTATTTCATGACTTCTGGCATGTCAGAGTACAACAAATTAAATTAATCAAAATATTTACTGTATTTTTTGTAAGGCACACCTAAAATCCTTTTATTGTCCCTCAAACTGTTAGTGCACCTTATAATCCGGTGCACCTTATATATGAATTCTACCGGTCAGGTTGTAAGAAGCAGTAAAGCCACTTCGCTAAAGTACAGCATTTTAAATGGGTTTCAGTTTATTTCTCTAGCACTGAGGCTGGAGCAGTATTAGCATTAGCCGCTAACCTCAGTGTACCACTGTCAGGTGGCATTTACTGTTAGCCGCTAATGCTAATGCTGCTGCACCCACCCAGTTTTCAGTTTTAGTTACCAACCACCACCACCCAGTGGCAAGACCTGCTGAATTAGAAGGGAAACATGGCGACACACCTGTTACTTACTAGTGTTACATAGTGCTCCTTATAATCTGGTGCGCCTTATAGTGCGAAAAAAAATGATTATTAATAAAAAAAATAAAATAAATAAAATAAAATCAGAGTCCAGTTTTTTGCTTCTTACCTTTATGTTTGCGTCAGCCGTGGTGGCCAGAGGTCTGGCCAGTCCCTGTGGTTGCTAAAGTAATGGAATGGATGGTGACACATGACTTGAGAACAGAAAACGTCATGAAGAAAAATATAAAGAAAGCACAGAGTAACGGCAGGATGGAGAGACTGCACGTGGTTATGGGTCAGAAAAACAGGTCAGAGAGACAGAGAGAGGAGAAAACCGGGGTTAGGAGGGACGGAGAAAAGAGAGAGAGATAGAGAGAGAGAGAGAGAGAGAGAAATATATAGATATATAGAAAGAGAGAAGGAACGACTACTATACACATCCATGCAGACACACACACACACACACACATATATATATATATATAAGCTACCACTAGCATGATGTGTTAGTCAGAGAGGACAGGGCCTCTACTGCAAAAACTACAAGAGTCAAAGGTTAAAGGTTAGAGGATAAAAAGCAGGTAAGAGGTAAGAAATGTTATTGTAATATTATAAAGCATGTAAATACAAAATTGATAAATCACAATTTTATAACCTTCATTAAAAAATGAAAGAGTGTGAATTATTATGTGACTGTAAATTATGTCTTCTATCAGGCAACATTAATTGAGCCACTGTTTATGGGTTAAAGATCAGGGCTTTACCTTGCTGGGAGTTGAAAGGTCAATAAGATCAGACTCTCCCTCTGACTCTCTTACAGAATTACCCATAATGCCCCGCTCAGCCAATGCCTCAGCCAACCTACTCTGGAGCTCAGCATTTAGAGCCTGCAACTCTAAGACCTGAGAGAGATGGAGGGAGAGAGGGAAAGAGAGTGAAAGGGAGGAAAGAAGGGAGAGAGGGATTAATTGAGTTTAATCCAGTAATAATTAATGAACCCTTGTTTAATGGTGAAGTAATAATAAAGTTTTTAGTAAATCTCACCTTCAGTCTGAGTTGTTCTGTTGACAGCTCCTCCTCCAGCCCCTCCCCCACACAGATACTCATATATGAGGTCTGTTCACCAATCAGGCTCAGCGTGTCCACTGCAATTACCATACACACAATATCAATATCAATCTGATATAAAAGCTCTGTTCAGTTTTTCTGAATGTGCTCAGACGTACCTGAGTCATTGGCCTGTCCCACTCCTCCACCGCGGCTCTGGATCTGACCCAGTCTGGCCTGCAGAGACACGTTCCATCGCTGAGCTTCTTCTAGAGCATCTCGCATACTCTCCAGCTCTGCAGGATCAGCCCCTACACACACAAACAAACACAAACATAATCATCACCAACATCATACACCAACACATACCATGGAATTAGGAGATCAAATATCTCCATCATGAGTAACCAACAGCAGAACGATCCCAACACCATTTTTTTCCAAACACACCACTATGTATCTCTCAATGTCCCCAAGTATTATTGTCTGTTGATGTACTTATAAACTTCCGCTTCAGGGTGGGCAAAATAACAGTATCTTATTGTTTTGTGATCAAAAAAATAATTTTACTTGTCAATTGAAGTCAATGTAAAAAGATTAATAAAAAAGGTAATTTTGGAGAATTAGCTATTGGTCCAAATGGGTGAAATGTAAAGAACAGCTGGCAGAATTACATTATTTTAAAAAGTGATGGAGATACGTGTAAAAGAGATGACATGCTTCATGTTGTAGCATTAGCCATTAGTCCTTAATAATAATGTAAACGAGGGAATCTGCAGAGCAAGAGGCTAAAACTAGACATAAGAAGTCTAGAGTCTTAGTGTAAAACATTCAGATGTGAACTCTATTTAGACACCAGGGCTGTAACCAACTGGAGAAAAACTGATGCTGTACATTTTCTGATATATATTTGTGATATATACAATAATAATAAATCATGTCATTAAATGATAAAGCACTGCCTTGTAATTACGTCATTTCTTTTGTTGTAGCATCTGATGGCAATGCTAAAATTATGTATTATGCAGACCTAGTGGAAACATTTAAAACTAGTGCTGCCAGGTGATTATAAAAAATAATCCAACTAGTTACATGCTCTGTGATTATTTAATCTAAATAATCATATTTAATCACATTCATCTTCAAAGTATTTCAAACTGATTCAAATGTATTCTATTGAATTTTAGCGAATCAAATAAAGAAAGAATAATTGGCATACACGTAAAAGCTCTCTGTAATGAAATAAAATATATCAGCCCTGTTTAAAAGGCTTATAAATTAGGTTAAAATAATCAACACATTTTACATATTGAACCATATTTTGAACAAAAGTTTGCTTAGTTAAGTCCATATAAAATAGACTAAAATGGTCCAAATAGTCCAAAATAAATAAAAAAATGGACGTTATTTATTATTGTGGTCAATACAGTCATTGATTTCAGTATTCAGTATTTTTTTATTTTTATTATATTATCTGCCCTGGATTTTATCATGAATCCCAAAATAGCGTAATAGCCATAATGGATTACAGTTCACTAGTGAATTAAACAGTTTTACAAGCTGAAACCCACCCCCTCCACCCCTGGGATTAATCAGCATCATTTTTTTAATATGTAATCGGTTCTGTGTTTAATTATTTAAATCAATGTGTCAGTGTGACAGTTCTTTTTTGAAACATAATCCCTCATTTAACAGGAAACTTACATATGATCCCCCTTTAATGCAAAATCTTGTATCTTCATTTTTATATTTCTCACTTTTTGATATAATGTAAATCTGTCAGCTGTTCTTTATAATCCAACCAATAGAAATGCTTCAAAATGACTTTGTGATGGGGCACCGTTCTACTGTGCAACAAAACCTGCACTAATATGACAGTCATAGAAGAATAAATAAAAAAAGACTTTTCTGAAACCTAACCACCTAATTTAATGTCAGTAGTTTTCAAAGGAACAAATGAATAAACTCAATACCCTGCTGTATAATAAACAGACAGACAAAAATGCTCCACCATTCATACTATAATAAGAATAAAGAATACAATCTTTCGATCTTAACGTTTTCCTTCTGAATCACGCCAATAAATCCCGTGTTTATGCAAATAGTGTTTGCTCCTCTTTTCTCCAGTCTGTGTTCCTACTTACTCGTTCTCTCTGCACCTCTTTCCCCCTACCCCCATCACTGCCCCTGTATGATACACACAGGTCTAAATTAGGTCATGTGTGCAGTGAGATTATTTGTAGAGGCCTCCCAGCAGGGGGTGAGAGGGCACTGCCACAGAAACACACATCAACCAGATGGGCCAAGAGGATTAATCATGTCAAGGGCAGAATACTTTCTCTATCACCCCTCTCTCTCTATCTATCTCTATCATTCTCTCTTTAGACTTTTATATGAAACTACATGTGTGTACTGATGAAACTATTAAAATGTAGTGAATGAAGTCTTATCAGAAAATCAGAGCACACAGAACACTAAACACAGTTAGAACAGTTAGCTTCTAATGATCTTGTATGTGTGTGAAAGTGTGTGTGTTTAAGTGTATTAGCACTCGCACAAATTACTCAAATCATCTCAGCACATCATGTGTGTGTATAAACACAGCAAGTTCATTAATGTATATGATGAAGGAAAGTCAGTGAGAGTGTGTCTAATTTCATCACACATAATCATAGTCGACTGGAATGGAAGCATACATGCTAAAGATTCACTACTAAATTATATCTATACAATATCTTTATCACACTATAATTTACTATAGATTGTATTAAGAATCCTGCAACAAAGCATAATTGCATAACTATGCATTTTTGCCTGTAGAAAATATGAACGCAGAAAATCAAATACAGCTCTGGAAAAAAACACTTAAAATTTATGAGTTTTTTTGATTTTACCAAATTGAAAACCTCTGGAATATAATCAAGAGGAAGATGAATGATCACAAACCATCAAACCAAGCTGAACTACTTGAATTTTTGCACCAGGACTGCAGGCATAAAGTTATCCAGAAGCAGTGTGTAAGACTGGTGGAGGAGAACATGCACTGATGCATGAAAACTGAAAGCTCTGCATTTTTTTTGTTATTTCTGCCATTTCTCATTTTGTGCATATAAATGCTGTAAATGACAATATTATAATTTGGAATTTGGGAGAAATGTTGTCTGTAGTTTATAGAATAAAACAACAATGTTCATTTCACTTAAACATATACCTATAAATAGCAAAATCAGAGATTTTTTTAACTGATTCAGAAACTAAAGTGGTTTCATAATTTTTTCCAATTTTGTCTTAATTTTTTTAACTCAAATTTCTCCACCACGTTGTTAAATCTTCCATCACATGCTAGGCAGAAGAGAGAAAAGGTGGAGCCAGACCCCTTGGGCATGAGTGTGTATCTGTGTGCTCACTGTGCACTGCAGTGATGACTACCCACCGCTCCGGGCTCTATGTGTCTCTTTGTGTGTGTATTAGGGGTGTCACGATTCTCTAAATCCTCGATTCGATTTCATTTTCGATTTGAGGGTCACGATTCGATTCGATTCTCGATTTTCTTGTTTTTTTTTCTTGTTATTATTTTATGCCTCATAAAATTTAAATAATATATTTATTATTATTATTATTATTATTATTATTATTATTATTATAAATATTATTATTATTATTTATTAAGATATATATGGTAATGCCATCTAGTGACTTTTTTTGGTAGCAACAGTGTGCACTATTAAAACAAGCAGTTTATCAGAGCTGTGTGTGGATGGCTGGTGAAACTGCTCATTACATGAAGCTGCAGTTCTTCATCCAACCACTAGCAGCAGCAGCACTCTTCGCTCTCTTCACTCAGTCACTACTTCAGTACAGCCCAGCCACGGGCTACAGAGCTCAGCCAGTCCGTTTTTACTGTTTCTGTAAACAAATAAAGGTTTTAACCCCACAAACCGGATAATACAGCTCACTACAGTTCATCTTTCAGCCCAAGCAGCTAACAGCAGCAGGTTAGAACAGCCGACACGGAGGCACTGCTCGGATTACATTATAAACAGGTCAGTTAGCGCGCTGCTAACCTCAGGATGTTTATAACTACGGAGTTTAGTGGACACACCACGGCCGCCAGGTAAGTCTTTTAAAGGCTACTGAAGACTATTAAAGGCTATTAGAGTGTAACCCCTGGCTTACAAGAGGTTATTGAAAGCATTATTGGGGGGCAGAAATCAGTACAGGCTGGTTAGATAAGTGATGTGGGTATTGTCTTATAAATATTTACACATAACTTATATCTCTCCTGAAAAGCTTTTATTTTAGTCAGAAACACGCTTGTGTTTACTTTATCTGAGAGAAAGATGTTTTTTTAATTCAATGGAAAGCAACAGGTGTAGTCAATTATAAGTTTAAGATTTTTAATCCACCTCACTGTGATCTATAGTCAGTGTTCTCAAGTCACACTGACACACGCATTTCAGCGAGTTCACACGCTCTCACCTGCGCGCACCCACCCCTCCGTTAGATACAGATACAAAACCTGCGCGCCCAACTCCCGCCCCCCCTCCCCCGTTGGACAGATAAAAACAGTGATCACACTCCCGCCGACTGCGCTCATGCAGTGGCTATCTCTATTTAAATGAATAGGATGCGCTGTGTTGGTGCCGCGCCATTTGCGTAGCGCGCGCGGGAGGGATCGTCGATCCTCTTTTTGACTTCGATACTCGAGATCGTGACCTCATTTCGATTCGATTTCGATAAAATATCGAGATCGTGACACCCCTAGTGTGTATATATGTGTGCTCATTAGTCTGTATGTGTGTGTTTACTGCATGGATGAGTTGAAAATGGACACATTCCATCTGTTCTAGCACATATTCTCCTGATATGTGGATGGGCGGAGCTACACATCATATAGCAGCCAACCAGCAGAAGCTTCAACTACACTACACTACATTGTTCATGCTTTTCTACAGACATTTCATGTAATAAACTTTACTTTAATAAACCATGACTTGTATGTACTGTTACACCTTTATGAGTTAGAAATACTACTAAAAAATCTATTTAAAATCATGTGTGTGTGTATGTGTTAGTTTGTACTAAAGAAGTGTATTGACATGGGAGAGACAGACACACAGAAAGCATGTTTTATTTGAGGGCTATTTTGTCCTCAGGGATGAAATGATTTCACAGAAGCAAAAAAGGAGAAAAGTAGAAGCACAGATATTGAGAGAAAGAAAGAAGAAAAAAAAAGAGAGACAAAAACAGGCATGAAGGAAGCCATTGGTGTAGAGAGAGGCAAGCAGAGAAAGAGTAGGAAAGGATGAATGTTAGCATGCAAACAAAACATCAACACAGAGATAAAGAGAAAGAATAATGTCAAAATAAATAAATCAATCAACTCCACAATAATGAAGCACCCAAATAAAAAGAAACAGGACAATGTACAAACAATCACCAAAAACAGAAACAGCAGCCACAGAGCCAGCAGCTGAGTGAGGGGTTAGCAAGACAGCAATGCGTAGTGTGTTTGAGTGTTAAATGGAATTATATAAATTAATTCTGATCAGTGGCGAATGGAATAATTTGACGTGTTCCACAGTGTGCTCAGACAAGATAGGATTTCACTTTCTAATGAAAAAACTACAAATTTTCCATTTTACTTTCTTATCCAATGATTTATGAATAAATAAATGTGATGTGTATTTTTTATATGTAGATATGAAATGGTTATATATGGCTGTGTTTAGTTTAGTGCAACAAGCTTAATGCTCCTTAAACTCTTTAAACACTCATATTATGTTCTAACACTCTGACTGGCCCTCTGAGGAGTCTATGGTCAGAATGCACTCTGTGATTGGCTGCCCTTGAGCCTGTGGTACTACACCTTCTCTCTGATTGGCTCTCTGGATCTCTCTGTGCAGCTGCTCTCTGAGCTCCTCGTTGCTGCGGATGCCGTCCTCCAGCTGCTGCCTGAGGAGAGTCAGCGCCGCCAATTCCAGCTGCAGAGCCTGTAATCTCTGAGCACTGCAAATCATCACACACATATGCAGACATACACCATGTAAAAAATATCTATATAAAATACACAAAAAAAAATCTATTTCTGCATAAATCTGGCTAACAAACTACAACATAAGTCCTACATTTAGGTAATAAGAACCAAACCAAGCAAATGTGACAAAATACTATAGTTGGTCATTTATTTATTGAGGAAAATTATTCAATTGTGTCGGTCATTAGCAAAAATAAAAAGTATGTGTTTCCAGTAATGTGTTGATCAGTCCTGTACATCAGAATTTTAGCCTATTTCTCCATATTAAACAGCTTTAGCTCTGTTACACTGGTGGTTTAACTCCCTTGAACTGCTTGATTCAGGTCCTTCCTCAACTTTTTTAATTGGACTAAAATCAAGACTTTAACTTGGCCATTCCACAATAATAAAAGTGCCCTTCCACTGAAATCTGTTTTTTTTGTTCTTTGTAAAAAACATTAGGTCTCTAGATTAGTTGTATATGATGCTGCACATGAAACTCTTCCTCAACCTCCATTTTCTGCAGTAGCTAGTAAAAGAAAAACTCAGAAGAGTTGATCAGGAAAAGCACACGTGTCTATGTCAACCCATGAGTTCATGGCCTCACCCACCTCGGCTCGGGACCGGCCACAGGCAGCGGTGAACTCAGGCTGCAGCAGAGCCACACTGTCAGCTTACAGCTCTGTTTACATCGGCTATTTAATGTTAGCGATCTTGTGTAAGTAACTATAGGTTTAAATCCTAATCTTAATTGAAAGGGGGGGGGGGGGGTGTTGGGCAGCACTGATAACGTTTCTTGGATACTCACCTCTAATAGTATAACATTGAGCGTTTTGAAAGTTTAAGGGTTAACTTTACCTAGCACTCAGTGCTATATCTTTATAACTAAGGCTGTATATTCTTTACTTTATTCTGCTTTAACACATTTTTGGCAGAATGGCTTAGACTTAGAGTCATTGTCTAGCTGCATGGAAAATTCTTTGAGATTCAGCTCAGCAACAGATGCCTTGAAAAATTGCTGATCAATTTATTGTTGAAATTCTATCAACAAAGGAAAGCCATCCTGGCATATATGCAGCAAATTAGGCCCAAAGCAAAATACTCCCACCATCATGTTTCACAGAATGGACGACGTTTTTATGCTGGAATGCAGCAACAAGATCAATTTTGGTCTCAACTATCCATAATCCACAAAACACTGTTCCAGTATCCCTGTTAACTTGTTAAAAATGCCTTCAGAAATAAAAATCTCACTTTTTTCCTTTCTCTTATTTGCTTGATTATGGTCCTGACCATTGAAGAACAGGGTGAAAATAGATTAACAAAGTATGCTGAGCAACAGATTGACAACAGTGCATTATAATCTGTAATTAGCCATAAAACATAGACTTCTCCTGACTTAAATTAAATGTATGAAATGATGAAAAATGAACCTTGGTTGAATAGTCACATTGACCGGATTTACCTGTCCTGCTCTTTGACTGCTCTGACCAGATTAGAATACAGCTGTTGCTCCACCCTCAGGATGCGGTTTAGCTCCGCCTGCTCCAAACGCAGATCACCCAGTGACTGCACCGTCTGTGTGGGTTAAAACACTGAGCTTAGCACTGAGCCCAGCACTGAGAATATATATGTTATAAAAGCACAGACAAACTAATACAGTTTTTTTATGTGTGTGTTAGTATAGCGGTACCTCCTGCTGACTGTCTCCACCAATAATTGTTCTTTCTCTTTGGGGAAGGGAGGGGAAGCTGCGTTCATCTGTAGGCTGAAAGAGCTGGTCCTGAACTGCAGCTGGACGGTTCTGGTTCTCTCCTCTCTGAGCTAAACACTGCTGTAGCTCCTACAATCCAAACCAAAGACCTCTGATTAAACATCTCAATATTCCAGTTAGAAGTGTGTGTGTGTGCGCGTGTGTGTAAGAAATGGCTATACTTACAGCAATAATTTCCTCTTTAGTATTGAGAGTGGATGTGAGGGACTCAACGTTGGCTATTTGACCCTCTACTTGGCTTTCTAACTCTGAGACCACTGACTGCAGATCAGCTAGAGACATCTACAACACAGAAACACACAAAATCCATCAATTCATCAAGAAACAACAGTCCAAAGAGGTAAATACTAATATTAAGGTGGACCTAGGTCTGAATCCTGTTCTGCCAAGAGGTCATTCTGCAGTAATTTTAAACCTTTCAAGTCAAAGCTTTGATTCAGGTGTCCACTGTAGTGGACAACAGGACTTACTGGCTTCCATATTTTTTTCAATTTCCAAAACAACATAAATAATTATACAATATCATTACATAACCCCTAAAATCTAAAAGCAAGCAATGTCCACTAAAAGGGACATATGATAAAGAAATCAAGAAAGTAAAAATTATTTTTCAATTTGTATGTGAACTTTTTTCCCATTTCAGTAAATAAATTATAAAACAAATCGACATGACACAAATATAATTTTCTTCTGAGTCTCAGGAGATTATTAAACCCCCAGGAAAAAGCACATCCCAACCAACCTTCAGCTGGTTCTCCCTCTTTAGAGCGCTGTTGAGGGCATCTGTTTTCTGGGCGAGTTCTTTCTTCAGTATTACAGCAGATTTCTTACTGCCTGTGAGGGTCTTCTCCAGGTTCTCTTCAGTGTTACGTCGCGACAGCTCAGCTAAAATTATAAGATTACCAAATCAAAAGATTACTCTGGATTGGAAAGAGTTAAAAAAATAAATAAAAATAATCTACTTCACCATTAACACTCAGACTTACCCTCTCTCTCCTCCAGCCTCTCCTGCAGAACCTGGATGGTCTGTCTCAGCTCTAATACCTGAGGGGGTGGAGCTTCACCCACCTTTACCTCAGCCAGGTAACGATCTCTGTCTTGGCCACGCTCTAACAGTTTCTGCACCAAAAGACAAAAACATTACTTCTTTAATGAGGTTTTAGCATAGAATTAGCAAAAACATGATAATTAGCTAAATGGTGGCTATGCTAATAGCAAGAGGTGACTCAGTACATTTTAGGGATTTGTATTTTAAAATAAACAGTAATATCTAAGAATGAATTTAGGTAACAGGACAGAGTGCTGAGATTGACCTCCTCAGTCAGATTTACAATAAGATCAAATATATAGAAAAGCAAATGAGGAGACTTAATTTTGGTCTTCTCATGGTCTTCAGAGGAACCAGCTGATGACTTGTAGAATGTTCCAGATGTATCAGACGGGGTAATGCGTTACGGTAACAGGACTGAGTAAAATCCAGCAACACAACTATAATGTGTATTTTAACTTAAATATTATGGATTTATAATATAAAAAAAAATTAAAGCATAGATGGGATTTGGCGTCACATATCAATGCAAAAAAAAAATACATCTCTAAAGGATTTTGATAATTATATTTTATATTTTAATAAGGTTTAATTAATATTTTAATTACATATCTTACTTTTGCAATTAGGTCAATGTACAAGACACTATACTTGATAATAACATGTTTTTTTTAAAGCTATTTTGTGTGCACATTCATACATGTCACTTTCTGGCACTTTCATATTCAGCTGAATATGCCTTAAACTGTCACAGAATAAATAATCCAACCAAAACAGTGATATTTGAGGACAGAGCAGAACACTGTATTCTGTATTTGGCCATGTTTCATTGTTTTCAGGTTAGGCCAAAAAAAATAATTTTAAAGCGTCTCTGCTCTATATCTTTATTAAAACATGTCAGTCATAATCTTCATGTGAAAGATCTAAAGGGCTCACATTGATGACGGCGTCCTTTTCGGCCAGTGCAGCGAGGAGTCTGGCTGTCTCTAAGGAGGCGTCCTGCGCTGCTGTGTTGTTGAGTTTCTGAGAGCTGCTGAGCTGCAACTGGGCTTCTGTTAGCTGTCTGCGCAGATTCTGCAGTTCTGCAGCTCGATCAGACAGAGCCTGTGCATGCCGCTCTGCACACTCCTACATAGACGGTCAGAGAAACACACACTTAAACAGGTTATACATATTCCAGTCACATATGAGCATATTGCCCATTCATCAATGGCAGCATTAAATGTATGTCTGTGTGTGTGTACATGTATTAGTCACATTCGGTAGCAGATGTTTAGATGGCTGGATGTGTGTATGTGTTTTTTTCAGTACCTTCAGCAGCTGGTCTTTGCTGTTGATAGTAGCAAGCAGGTTCTCTACAGCAGTCTGGTTCTCAGACACCAGCCTCTCTCTGTCCTTCACCGCCTCGCTCATCATAACCTCAGTCACCTTCATCCTCTGACTCATCTGCTCCACCAGCTCACGCTCCTGAGACTCTGAGCGGCTGAGAACTGTGCTGGCCATCTCCTGCGAATGAGGACGAGTGAAGAAGAGAAAGAGGAACACAAGTGTCATCACAGTGCTTTTAATAGAGTGACTCCTTTAGAATGCATTTATTATTTAAACCAAATAATCTATTGATTATTAAAACAAATAAACCATAATTTGGATTATGAATACTATTTTGAATTAGATTATGATATTGTCATTAGTGTCTAATTAACTACTGTGCATATCAGCCTTTATATTTAGCTTGAGTATTTTTTGTTTGTTTATTTATTAGGGAAGTCTATTCAAGAAAAAGCCCTATCGTGACAGGATTAGTAACTCAGGGGGACGTCTGTGGAAACACACTTCTACTCAGTGATAAAACTTTTGCATCCGGATTGCAATTAAAAACACAGGAGGACCAGTGAGTTTTTTTTTTTGTTGCTTTTTCGGTCACGACATTGCGTTGAGTAGCTCCTCTATTTGCATTCACTGTTGTGTTTATGTGGATCTCTGTGGAAACGCACGACAAAAGTGTAATTACTGTGAGGGGCAGTGGATCCGGACAGGAATAAAATTACCGGAGGACCACAGCAGAGGACATCTGAGAAAAATACATACATGGTTCTGAACTGGAATAAAATCACAGAGGACCCCCATAAAAGAGAAAATTACCCCAGGACCCCCTGAGAAACTAATCCCGTCCAGATAGGGCTAAAGAGAGATTAAAAAAACATGCTTTTTGTATACAGTGTCTATACATCTTAATTGTCTCGATACTTTTAATGAAGAAAAAAAAGAAATACTAATAAACATAATGATACAATTCTTGTTACAAAATGAATACAATACCGAGAATGATTTTTACGTAGAATTTAACATAGCTTGTTGGTTTTTGGTTGTTTTATGCGTTGATAGATAAAAATGAAGACAATAAAGATGAATACTGTATTAAACAATTCACTGTTTTTATTAACGTGCTAATATAAAAGCTATATAAATATTTTTCAAACCAAAAATGTGCAAAGAATTAGCAATATTTAGATAAATAAGATAAATAAGATCAAGATTTTTTTGCTTTTAGTTTCTTGCTTTTCAATTTCTATTAATGCTTAGTTTGTATTAGTGACTCTTATTTTGACAGTCTATTTGTAGTGTAATGTATAGTTTAAGTGGGACTACCACATTTCCACTCCTCTAGATATTTAGAAACTGTGTACATGTATGTCTGAATGTGTGTGTGAGTGTCTGTGTGTGTGTGAGAATTTGTGTGTGTGTGTGTTACCTCCATGTCTTTGGTTTTAAGCTCCAGTGTGTGCTGCAGCTGCTGGATGATGGAGTCTTTCTCTCTGAGAGCTCTCTGCAGGTTCTCCTCACTCTCCTGTTTGGAGCGCTGAGCGTTCTTCAGAGAGTTTAGCAGCTGCTGCAGCTCCACGTCTTTCTCCTTCAGCAACGAATCAAAGCTCTGCATGTTGGGATACACAAACATACGCACAGTTTAGCTCATGTACTGTCTCTCTAAAGAGCTGAATCAGTTTCTTCACTGTCTTTTCAAATCATAAACACACACACACACACACACACACACATACATTGATGGTTTCCTCGTTGTGTGTGAGCAGGTTGTTGAGGCGCTCCAGGTCCCTCTCCTTTTCTCGGACACTCAACTGCAGCAGATGCACCTCATTTTCCTTCTCCTCCACAGCTGCAAACTTCTCATCTAGTGCTTTCTGCACACACCAACACACAGCAATGCAATCAACACCTAATTATCCCAATAAACTAAACATAACAGTATAACATGTAATAAGGTTAACAGAACAGTTCTACATATTGAAACAGTATTTTAATATAAAACAAACATGCAATGTTATGTTGTGTCTGACAAACAAAGATATAGGGGTTTAACAGTCTATCATGACAGAAAAAATTGATCATGTGCAACGCGAGAAGAGATGATTCCACACTCTGTTAGTATGAAATCTCATGTAGTTGCATTGTTTGAACAATGAATTTCACTAGTCCAGGCCGGGGAACCAGTGGGCGTAAGCAAAGAGTGGAGGTCAATCATTTTACACTGTAGCCAATCACAGCCAGAGCTTGTAGGAGCCGGGGCTTAACCTGGAGAGCTGTGGTTCGTGCAGCAATTGGTGCCCAATGCCTCCACACAGCACTGGGTCTTTTTTTGACTTCTTTTTAAAAGAGTTTTGACTTCAGTCAACCAGACTTCACAAGTCAAAAGAAGCAATAGATTTTGGATAAGGTAGTAGTAGTGAAAAATAAGATATTGTCATTTGAAATGCAGATAAATGAATGTACATTACATTCACCAAAATGTTAATACATAGAGTAAAGATACAAGAAAAATCTTTTTAAGTAGAGTTTTTACATTTACTCCATTAGTGTTTACCACTGTTTATCTTATATGTCTTATACAAAGATATTTCCATTCTAGATCACTTGAAAAATAATTAAATTATTTAAGAAATTAAACTGCACAGTAGTTTGTTTAATTATAAAATATTATTTTCTACAAATATGTATACACAGAGCATTTATATAAGGTGCATTTCACATTGTTTATTCAGTTAAGAAATATAAAAAAAAAAAAGTTTGTATTCAAAAAGTATTCCAAATATCAGGAACAATTTGAATTGTGAATCCAAGATGATGGTGAATTGAATTGAATGGTAAGAAGAGGTAAGTGAGCAGTTTCGTAACACAAATAAAAAAAAAAAAGAAAAAGAAAAATTAACCTCCAGAGCATGTTCCTTTTCCCTCAGCCTCTCTCTCAGCTTAGTGAGAATGGCATCACTTCCTCCAGGAGCTCGATCCTGCTCCAGATCTCGCACCATGTTCATATAATCCTAAAAAAAGGTATAGAGAAAAGGTATAGAGGTATAGAGAAAAGGTATAGTGTCTTTATAAAGCCACCATAGACTTGTTTTGTGTGTGTGTGAGAGATAGAACCAGGTCTGGGTGTGTGTACGAACCTGTAGCTGCTGCTCTTTGTGTGTAAGGCTAGTGGTGAGATGTTGTATCGTGGTCTGCATCTTGTGTTCAGTTGCGCGGGTCTGCTCTTGCTGTTCTCGCTGCTGATGTTCTAGATTGTTCTCCCGATCTGCCAGCTCTCCATTCAGCTTTTTCAGCTGGTTCTGCAGGTCCTGCCAAACCAAAGAACGCAAGCGACATCAAAGCATTGTTAAAAAAGCTGAAATAAATCTGATAAGGAATAATAACTGCTATTTTATGAGTCACTGACATTGATAGTCTTGTCTGCTTTCTTCTTCTGCTGCTGTAACAGCTCAAGCTCCTGCTCGAGGTGCAGTTTGTCCTGCTGGAGGAGGGCCAGCTCAGCATCTCTGCTGCCCAGCAGTCTCTGCAGCCTCTGAGCCTCCAGCAGAGACGTGTGGGCCTCAGTCTGAAGCCGCGACAACTCGGCCTGCTGGGATAATAACAAAGCCTGCTGCTCCTCTGCTCCCTACAACAATCACAGACGTATTTATTTAGCACAGCATCATCAATATCACACCGACTATATACACATACACGCACACAACTACAAAATCCCAGCTGTTCTGCTTGCCTGGTACTTCTGCAGTTGAGCTTTGTGGAGAGCTTCTCTGGCTTTAGCTAGAGCCTGATCTTTATCCTCAAGATTCCCATACAACTCCTCCACCTGAAAGAGAGAAACAACAAGATTAAAGAGAGAACTAAGAGAGAAAACAGCATGAAGTGTTGTTAGAGCTGCAAAGAAGCAGCTCTAGGTACGAACAGCATGGCAGTTCGTTCCTGTGTTATTTGTGCAAATAACACATCAGTGTTCTATGCTTTGCTCAGTAATTCAGAGCTAAGGAACAAATGGTTAGAATTTGTCTATGGAACACCACCATCGAAGTGCAATTGAGATAGATAGGTGAATGTTTAAAACAGTTCTGTTTACACTAGTTACACTAGTCTGTGTGTAACTATAGGTTTACATAGGATCTCCAGTGGATTTTGCATTTTTTCAGAAAATGTAAGACTAGATCAGTGGCTGAACTGCACTTAGCAGGTCATTACAACTGTTTTAAAGCAACATATGACATTGCAAAAACTGTTATTAGTGTAAAAAGGTCTTTATTAAAAAAAAAAAAAAAAAAAAAAAAGGTTTCTAACTGTTGTCCATCTCGTTGCCTCCTGCTGTCGCAGTTAGCCAATCAGAGGCGATATGTTTCCATGTATGAATATTCATGAGCAAGAGCCGAAATACTATTGTTTCTCCCTCCCCACTGGACATTTTAAAATGAATGAAAAATCGATAGAATGAGACCATTAATGCCTATGGATCATTTATTTTACTTTAATCCTGGATATTTGTAGATGTTTGGAGTGCATTACTAGTATCATGAAAAATGACTGAAATGATGATCATAGGAGGAAAATGCTTACATATCTGGTTAGCTAACAGGTGCCTGTGTTGCTAGCATAATGTTGACTGATGGAGACAGCCATCCTTTCCACACAGATAACTATGGCTGGAAGAATCCGTGTCACCAACTTGGATGACAGCAGCAACGCTTACACTATCGCACCACTCAGAAGACCCCACCCTTCAGTAATTCTCCATACCTCTTTTTCTTTCTCTTTGAGCAGTAGGCTGAGGCCCTGGATGGTTTTGTCTCGTTTTACAGCATTTCTCTTCTCTGCAGTCAGCTCACCTTCTTGCTCCTCCAGCTGTCCTGAAAGAGCCTGCAGGAACCATATGGAAATAGCGATTGTAAATGTTAAGTGGAATGTCTAATAAGAAACACTGAAAATCTTACCCTGAACATTTTCAGACATATCCAGAGTTGTAAGTATGATCACAAATATCTGTATCAGTTGTACCAGACTTTACAAAGACTTTATCCTGACAGCTCTCCTATTACAATGTCTAGTTAATGTCAGAATGAGTGCATGTGTGAAGATAGCAGATAATTATCTGGATAATTAAGGTAAAGGTATGCCTCCTGCATGGACACCACACCTTACCTAAACAATTTGGAACCTTTTCTGTATTGATTACACTCTAACATGAAATATGAAAATAGCATGATGGAGGTTATTTTATTAAAAAAATTTATAACTAAAATAGATCTACTGAGATAAATTTATGACTAAAATAGCACTGCTGAGGTACATTCATGCTTATAGTAGCACTGCTGAGGTACATTCATGCTTACAGTAGCACTGCTGAGGTACATTCATGCTTATAGTAGCACTGCTGAGGTGAATTGACTGGGCTCTGTTGATTTGTCTATTGGACTATTATAAAGGTTAAGTGTTTAAGCAGTGGTGGTTTATATATTTATGTTTCCCACGCTTAAGAAAATTGTAAAATTCCTAACTGCCAGACATGTGAGTGTTTTTGTTTTGTTTTTCCTGTTATAATTGACTTTTTATAAATTTAGGAAAAACATTCTAAAAGACAAAATTGATTTGGATGATAAAAGATAATTGTCTTTTAAAATAAATAATAAAAAAACAAGTGTTCCATTTTTAATAGCTTTTTCTTAAAAAAACTAAACAAAAAGCAAAATTAACACATGTAGGCAAATTAATTTTAATGTGTTTAGTGATAAAAAAATTAAGAAAGTGGTAAAGTGAATAAAAACCTGCAACAAACATGTTCACCTATTAAGCCTTGGGCCAAAGTTTTTTATTTTGTTTGGTTTTGGCATAAAGTTTTCACCTAATTTGCACCTGTACCTTGTTTTCTCTGTCCATGTCCTCTAGTTTGAGTTTGAGCATTTGGCTGCTGCTCTTGGCGGAGTTAAGCTCTTCAGTCATCTGTCTGGTCATCTGCTGTAGCCTGGTCAGCTCACCCTCCTTTGCCAGAGAAACCTGCGTAAATAAAACATGAATACATAAGCATTTAAAGACCTATAAAAAACACACTATTATTAAATGCATATATCCTATTTATTATTACATGTGACTGTAGGACAAACATCTTAATAAAAAGGTGACAATAGAGGAGACTTCTTAAGATGTACCTCCTGTTTGAGAGGCAAATATTCATCACGAAACCCCTCCTCCAGCTCTTTCAGAGCTTTTTCCATTTTTGCTCTTCTAGCCCCGCCCATTTGGGTACTCGTGTAAACACCGTTTGGTTGGGTTAAGACAGGAATCCTGCTGCCGGTATGTGGTGGGAGTGGGCGAACCCTAGCGCTACGCAATAGCTGCAAAAAATCGTAAACTAGTGATGATGTTTCCAAGGCAGCTGAAGAGGAACCTTGGCGTGGGCGTGAGCGTGAGCTTGACTGTCGGTGAGGCGGGGCTGTGAGAGGGGTGTGGTCAGAGTGCTCTAGAGTGAGTGACTGGAGGGAAACCGAGCGTGAAGTTAAAGTTGTCCTCTTATGGATAATTTCAGAGTATTCTTGACTCCGAGACTGAACTCCAGATCCCAGCATCCCTCCTGATTTAAACCCCGCCTCCCGACTTCTTCTAGGAAGCAAACTACGCCCAGAATATGAGGAGGAGCGTTCTCCTGCGAGTCCACTACACAATGGCTCAAGACTGACACAGCGCCTCATCTGACCACAGCCTGGACTTCCTCTTCTGGTGGACTGATGCTGGGGTCCAGAACTGAGCCTCCGGTCTTGGAACCTTGGCTGCATCTTTTGGAATGGTTCCGCAAGACGTTTGGTCTCGATTCTCTTGTTCTTTGACTGGCTTTGGTTTTGCAGACGTTTCTGCTGTTGTTGAGGTGCTTGGCGGCTACGCTGGTGTGATCCATGTTGTGCTGACTGGTTTTCCTGTTCTTGGCCCTTTCTAAAGTCATTCTCATTAACCTGACCAAGATCTTGCTGGTTCTTGCTCTTCTCTGTTTTGGATCTGATGGCTTCCAGTGGGTTGTTCTGTCTGTATTTGTGTAATATGAGCGTGCTCAATCCATCTTTCTCATTGTGCAGGCGCTGTAGTTGTGTAGCGTGGGCCTCCAGCAGGTTGCCAATAGCGACATCGCACTGCACCACACGTTCCAGCAAGAACACGCACTTCCCACACAGGAATTCGCCACGTCCATCCCGATGGAGATCACACCCCAGCACATGGGACAGGACCACGGCCAGCCGCAAACGCCCACATGCACTGAACAACCAGCGACACTGCCCACCCAGCACACACGTACCACACACACGGCACGGCTCCCTCATGACCACACACACACACACACACACACACACACGCACACAACCACGGCGACTCACTCTGGCATCCTGACCATACGTCAAAGCTTCCAGAAGCACAAAACTCTTCTACAATTTCTACAAGATCCGACCATCATCACTGCAAAAACCCAACAAAACATCCAGTCCACAGGTCCTCCCTGAAAGCAAACCAGCTTGTGTCCATCCTTTAGAGCTCTGTTTTCTCATTTTTCTTGCTCTCTTTCAAATCGTCTCTATCTCTTGCTCGCTCCCAGCTATCCGTTCTGAGCCCCGAGCTCAAGCCACGCAGGATATAAAGCCTCTAATCCACCCACACACGCAGCAAAATCCAATGAGAGCCGCACACAGCGACCAACACATTCATGAGGGAAGACACATACACACCCACCTACGCACAGTAATCCCCCCCCACCTCTCTATCTCCAGGTGTCCAGGAGAAGAGAGCTTTATTTGGGCCACTGATGCCCCAGTGCACTGAGGTCAGGTGCAACAGGGGAAGCATTAATGTGTGTGTGGATCCTGTTGGCTGCCCTACAGAATAGCGTGGAACCTGTTAGCATGTATTGTGAGGCACTGTTTGTATTTATTAGCTGCTCTATACCAGAACAGTGTGGAACACTGTTAGCATTGATTAGCTGTCCTACAGAAAAATAGTGTGGAACACTGTTAGCATCCATTAGCTGCTCTATACCAGAACTTTGTAGAACACTGTTAGCCTCCATTAGCTGCTCTATACCAGAATAGTGTGGAACTCTGTTAGCATTGATTAGTTGTTCTACAGCAGAACAGTGTGGAATAGCAGAATAGTGTGGAACACTGTTAGCATCCATTTGCTGCTCTATACCAGAACAGTGTAGAACACTGTTAGCATTCATTAGTTGCTCTATACCAGAACATTGTAGAACACTGTTAGCATCCATTAGCTGCTCTATACCAGAACAGTGTGAAATACCGTTAGTATTGATTAGTTGTCCTACAGCAGAACAGTGTGGAATAGCAGAACAGTGTGGAATAGCAGAACAGTGTGAAACAGTGTTACCATCCATTAGCTGCTCTATACCAGAATAATGTTGAACACTGTTAGCATCCATTAGCTGCTCTACACCAGAATAGTATGGAACACTCTTAGCATTCAATAGCTGCTCTATACCAGAATACTATGAAACAAGGTTAGCATCCATAAGCTGTTCTACAGCAGAACGGTTAGCCGCTAATGCTAAAGCCTTAGTGCTAAAGAAATTTGGAATAACCGGAAGCGCTTTACTCACCCAAATAAACAGTTTCAGGAGAGAAATCTGTGTAGATTTACATCCAGCACTTGTTTGACTTAAAATTTTTTTATTAGAGTTTGGTTTAATTAGCTTAGCTTTACTTAACTTAGTTAGCTAATCCCCAACCACCACTCAGCGTCGACACCTGCTGAATTAGATGTTTCTTACAGTGTCTCTTAAAATGCGCCTTATTATCCAGTGCACCTTATATATGAAAGTAGACCAGAAAATAAACGTCTATTGATAGTGCACCTTATAATATACATAAAATGTAATCTGACCATTTACATTCAAGTTGCATGCACATGAACCTGATACATATCTGATGTAGGACCACTTATGAAAGTAAACCAAATCTGATTTCAAAAGATCATATGAAGGCAAAAAAAAAAAAAAAAAAAAAAATCAGATTAGAATCACTTCAGCTTGGTAACGTGAACAAATTCTGAGTATGCCAATTCTGCTACTGCAAATTTTCTATATATTTTTTGAGATCATTGCTTGCTTGCAAAGAAACACGGTCAAGTCAAGTTCCAATGATCTTGTCTGATGATTAAACAGGTAACTGCTGAGTCAATCCCACTCTCTTCCTCTCGTTCACCAGCTGTAATTCTCTCCTTCCTTCAGAAGCAAATCTGATTGCAGCATAAGATTAGAGACTGAATCCTTCACTGTAAGAGGCTGACAACCCCCCCCCCCCCTCACTCACTCTCTTTTACTCTCTCTCTCACACACACAGCTTTAAAACTCCTTCAATACACACACACACACACACACACTTAATCAAGAGGGATTTATTATCTAATATTTTATTTGAAGCATGCAGTTCATTTAGACTCCCGCCTGCTGCAGCCAGCTAAATCCTGCCTTACCACACTGACCCTCAAGTTCCACAAATCCAGCTCATCATGACAAATCAGACACACCACAACCATAGTCTCAGATCAGCTGACCAACCACAACAAAGCTAATGCTGTAACACAAAGGGTTAAAACAAACTATCTTAAACTACATTGCCAAACATACACACAAAGCAATCCAGACTGTTCTCATACAGAATTCCCCAATGGTGGAACAAACTATCTTCCACTACCAGATCAGGAGAATCTCTCGCTATCTTTAAGAAACTCCTGAAGACAGAGCTCTTCAAAGAGCACTTACTCTCCTAACATCTCTAACACACTAACTACTTCTAACCCCATTTCCTTCTTCCCCTCCTTCACTTCTCTATCCCATTATTCCCTTTGATCTCCTCTATCTAAAGATGTTCTATCTTCTATTACTTTTGTACTTCACTATTGTAAGTCGCTTTGGACAAAAGCGTTGCCAAATGTAATGTGATGTAAAAATATGCTGACGACAAGCAACAACTATAATGTCCTCGACAACATTAACCAACAGTGACAGCATCACAGCCACATCACAATCTACACCGCCTCCGAAAAATCCAGCCCAACCCGGACATTCTGAGCCTGCGCCCAATTTGAACCCAATATATATATTTTTTAAAAGTAAAGCGTTAAAACTGAAAAAAAAAATTTTTTTTTTAAATATTTTTGGCCAGTTTGAATGAGCAAAATCTGTTCAGAATGACATTAATTAATACTGCAACACTGAAGAAGCATAGACCTATTTTTTATTTAAAATGACTATTAAGAACCAATCTCCTAATTTACTCTAATATAATTAACAGTGTTTAAAATATAATACACTTTCTAAACATTTTGTTTTATTTTAAAAATATAGCCTACGTGCAAAACACAAAAAAAGAGATATAAGGCTACGCACTGCACACTTATTCAACCGAAATAAACCAAGAACAATAATATTATTTACAATTACTATTGTCTACTCTACTCGTCTAATATAATTAAAGCAGATGTTCGGAAGTTTTGGGATTTAGGGCCCTCTCTGGTGAGAATGGGTAATTGCACCAAGCATGTGCAAGAATCATTTTAAACTGGGTGGGTGTGACGCGTTCTCCTTTCAGAGACGCGTGACGTGGCCAGAAAAGAACTCCCGTGAAAAGTGAACAGATACTCCAGTTTTTAGAATGAATATATTGGGTTTAACAGCGATGGTCGTTCCAGCACACTGGTACCATTAAACACAATATTTTTTCCCTTCTCCACTCAGAAATGCTTCTGCTTTCAGTTTAGAAACTAAATAATACAGACTGACACTTTAACAATAACTTAAAATATAAAATACTTTCTGAACAATTTTTTTTAAGTATATCGGAGTACACACAGCGCTGCAGGTCAAGTGTGAGGTGCAGACAAGCAGAGGAGCTGAAGTGTGCACAGTGTTTATTGCGAAGTTCCAGAGCTGCATGATTATAACATTTTAACTTGTGCAACCTTTTTTGCCCTTTTTTTTTGGGTTGGTCCGGGTTCGAGCAGAGAATCTAAACTCTACTCTGACTGCAAAAATACACATCTGCCTGCCAATTTGCCTCAGCACTTTCTTCATTTCATTCACAGAAAATAAAAATCACAGTCACAGAGACAAGTGGAAGCAGAGAGATTAGCTATGGCAAAACGTGTGGAAGAAAACTGCAGGTGGATTTGTTCAGTAAGAATAAGAAACACATCAATCACAGGAAAGTTTGCTGAAAGCTTCACTACAGAGACATACCTGCAACTAATTTTTCCACATAAGAATATTTTTCATTCAAAACACACTTCTCTTACCTGGTTTTCCCTGTCTGCTTTCTCTCTTTCCTGGTCCAGCTCCTTTTTCAGCACCTGCAGCAAAACATTACATCAAATCAACCCGAACTTCTCACATAGTTACATCATACAATAAATAAAAATATTTTAGAGCCAAGTCCAAAGTAGAGTACAATTATAGAGAAAACATTTATACCACCACCACATCCCAGAATGCTTTGTCAATATGGCAGCATAGTAGCAGTGTAAGTGCTGCATCTACATATAGTAGTTATTCTATAATAATTCTATAATTATAAATTGAATGTTCAATCCAAGGACTGAGCTTGTACCGAAAAAAGTTCCAGCACTTTCGACACAAACACCCAGTGGAATAAATCATACCGTTTCTAAAAACTGCAGCGTCATCACTTTCCAGTGAGGATTTGTGATTAATTGTGGAAAACAATAATAATCTTTCCTTCAAAGTGACTCATTTAGTGCATTATTTCTTAATTTTCAGTCACAAATATATATACATATATATCTTTTTTTTTTTTACAGATAAACTTAATTTTGAACCATTTCTTTGTCATCTGTAGTTAGATTTTTAGTAGGGGGAAAAAAATCAATTATAATCGATAATTTTATAATTTTATAATTAAAATCGAAGTATTTTTTTAAGCCATAATCGCCCAGCACTACTTCCAACTGTTCCTCAGTTTAGTTTAATGATTACATAAAAGTAAGAGAATAGTTAACATTATAGCCTGTAAATGATTTCATTATTTACCAGTGACGTTTTAAGCCTAGTATTTAAGTAAAAATATTTGTACTCCATTTCAGGTAACGAGGTTTAAACTGTTATAATTCACGATCCTGGAACATTTCTATTTTTTTAAAGATTCCTATGTATGTACAACCCCTGAAAAACATTATTTTTAAATATATATATTTTTTGTGTTAAACTGAAATCAAAACTACAATAAATACATAAATAAATAAACAAGTAATCAAGAAAAAATTGAAATTGTATATCATACATACTTGAAATTGTAAGCATTATATTTATGCATCTAATCACAGCCACAGTGACAAACTGACCTGCAGCTGCCCATCCTTTTGGCCAACCAGGTCGTTAAGCCGTGCCATCTGCTCTGCAAATGGCTGGTCTGAGCTCTTCTCCTGAAGTTCTCCAATCAGAGCATCCTGATTTCTCACCGACTCCTGAAGATGCTTAATCGTCCTGCAGAAAAAAGTACCAGAAGACATTTCAGTACCATGCTGCAAGACACCATTGGTTTAAACATTTTTATATTGAGGCCCGAATTAGCATCACCAGATTCTACAAGTACTTTAAACATCAACATATTGGCATCACTAAATAAGTCCCATCAATCAATTAATTAATAATCAAATTTAATGTTCATTTGTAAGAGTTCAAAAATACGAGTGGTCACCAATGGGGTACCAGATCTCCCACTCTATTAATCAGCAAAAATGATTAAAATTATGTTGTTATATATTGATGATAACAACAGTCGATTTTGTAATTATTTGTGACAGGCCTAAACGATGAGCTAAAAATACTGAAGGTGTGTTGTAATGCTGATGCAGATATGAGAAGTGCATTATGCTGGACCAAGTATTCAACTTAGGGGTGTGAAGAGACACTTATCTCACTAGATGACAAAAGACACGATATTGGGTTCACGAGACGAGAATGAGACAAGTTTAACAACATATATATATTTTTAAAAGTTGAAATGTATAATTGAAACTATTTATCTCAATTATTCAGAACTTCTGCATCTGCATGATCTCACATTAGTTCTGTATTTAAATGGCAATCCCCTGTGGGGTCCAATAAAGACCTGGCAACCAATAACAAAATCTTCTGCGCCGCTTCAGCATGTCTACGATTCTGCATCGCTCTGCAGTTTAAATTATGGACATGAGTAGGCGGGAACACTTTTTGCTTAATTGTTTATGTTTGCAGTTTATAAAACATGCATTACATATTTTGCACTTTTCAGTATTAGTACTTTTTTGCTACATCACATTAGTTTAATGTTGATTTCATGATTTCTTTTGTTGCATTATTATTATTATTTATACTAAATCAGAATCTTGGTAAGTTTACCAAAAGTTTACAGATTTTTTTATTTATACTCAGGGTTCATACACTTTTTAACTACTTAACCAATTTTTCATGCCATCAAGGCAAATTTTCATGACCAAAACAACAGTGCACATGGACAATAAAACCAAAAAGCAGCTAAAACTATAATCAATTATAGTTTGCCTAAAATTAATCTTATAAAAATAGATCTTCTCAATCAATAAATTGAAACACAAAGATTTGTAGACCAAATTTTCATGACTTTTCCAAAACTTTCTGGTTCTTTTTGTTTTTCCAAAACTTATCCAGGCCTGGAAATTGCTATTTTCAAATTACATGACTTTTCCAGGTTTTTCATAACTGTACGAACCCTGATTGTTTGAAAATATTATACTCATATGAAACATTTACTTTTATTAATATAAAACATTTAATAAAAAAATATATTTTTGCTGCAGCAGTATATTCTTAAAATTAATC